>NC_048603.1:29737704-29887704 GCF_003668045.3 Cricetulus griseus
ACACACACACACAGACACACACACACAGACACACACACACACACACACACACACACACACACACACACACACACACACACTCCAGTGGATTCTCATACTACTGAAATCTGGGGACATTTTAACTAAATGTCTGAGTGACAAACAATGTTCATGCTGGCAACCACGCTAAGATGAGCAGGAGGCTCCTGTCACTGTTCCACAGCTGTCTCCACTGAGGGTTCAACTCCCATTCCTCTCCTGCTTGGGGATTTAAAATTCAATTGAAATGCTAAAGCAATTAAAGAAGAAAAGACCTACTAAGACATTTGGTTCAAGTACCTAAGGAATACGCTGGCTACAGCTTCCACCTTCTTTTTAATTATTAAGAGCACACTAAAGAACGCTGGGATTCCCATGGAGACTGTAGGACATATTTTGGCTTGACATGCATTATTAGCTGCTCATGTTCATAATAAAGAGAATAAAGGCAACGCCATATTACAACCCAGCCTAAATAAAGTAACTAACGTCATGGAGGCACAGATACTTCTAAAAATAGTATTTAGCTAATCAGAGAAAAAAATAGAAACACTGAAAGCAAGATAAATGAATCTTTTAAAAGATATATGAGATACTAATTAGTGATCAAAAAACAAAATACATAACAGACCTTATATAAATTATTACCAAATAGTTCAATTTATATGTTTTATAATAGATAGAATCAAATCATAGTAAAAAATCTCAGAAATATCCATGAAAGGATATGATGACTAAGTAGTGGAAAGAAACTATGCACACCGCAAAGTAGCTCATTACATATTCATGCGATTACGAACTGAGAAAAGAACGTAAAGAAATGTCATAAATGAACTCCATGCATGTGACTGCTGGCTGCATTCAAATGGACTCTGAAGTCAGCATGTGTGCTTGCACTACTCAGTCCTTGTCTTGAGCAAGCCATCCTCCTCTACCCAACCTTCCGTCCATGCCTTTTCAGTCACTCTGGTAGACAAATGCCAATGACAACCACTTGATGGCCCTTGATGGATTGATTGATTGCCCTGCTGTATTCTGGTTTCCCTCTGGAGGCCAAATAGGATATATGTTTTTTTTTTTTTTTTTTTTCTTTCTTTCTTTTGGTCAACTTACTCCTTAAAAAAATCTGGCTTCACTATGCAAGGATTTTATCCTCATGTTTTTTTTTCCCCCCCTCTAAATTTAAGAAGCAAGTGGTCATTGCTACTAGCAAAAGTCAGCAGTCAGCTAAGACTTACTGTTTGGTTAATGTTGGTTTACTATTTGGCTCACAGTTCTGATCCCAAACATCAGTGGAAATACCTGGATTAATTAAACGAACTCAGTGTTGTGTGAACAGCTTTGCTCATTCCCATTGTGTGGGCTTCCATCATGAAAGAGTCAACTCAATATAGATTCACCTTTAATAAACTTTACATGTGAAAAAAAAAATGAATGGCAAAGTCACTAAGTGATGTGTAGACATTTCACATGTGAATACTTTATCAACAGATAATCCAACTACGATCGATTAAATGCAGGCTTAAGTCCTTAAGTTCAATGATGTTTGCATTTAAATTTAAATTTACTTTAAAATATATGAACAACAACCAATGACAACCAGAGGGACAGAGATGATGGAGCTAACATGTTAATGAAATACGTTAGGTGACAACTATCCGTGACTACTATGAAATTCCTTTCTTTGTTTTGGTTTTTGAGACAGGGTTTCTCTGTGTAGCTTTGGAGACTGTCCTGGCACTCACTCTGGAGACCAGGCTGGCCTTGAACTCACAGAGATCCGCCTGCCTCTGCCTCCCAAGTGCTGTGCGCCATCAATGCCCGGCTACTATGAAATTCTTATAAATAAATCTGCTCTATGCTTAAAGTTGTTCGTAACAAAACTGGAAAAGGGTTAGAAACTAAAACATCTTCGTGGCTGTCACTTACGACAGTGTAAGTTTAACGGCTGTAATAATGTAACAGAAAAATCTCAGTGCTCTGAACACAACCGCAAGCCACAGTTAATCCTGACTCCTCTGCCCGGGTTGTGTTGTGTTGTGCAAACACTGCTACGAAGACACAATGAATCCCTACTATTCCGTCCCCTCTGAGTCCTGTGACCAAGCAACTCTCGGGAGAGGCAAAGGCAAGCCACTGACCTTCTGTATGCCCACGGACTGGCGGATATTCAGCTTTCTTTTCCGCTGGAAGGTGTCCAGGTCCCAGAGCTGAGCCGTGTCTGAGGATGTGGTGATGGCGTACCTCCCGGATGCGTGCACGGAGATGGAAAACACGGACGACTCGTGTCCTCTCATCCAGCTAACCAGCTCCTTGGTGTCTGTGGTGGCAGGGAAATTGTTACATTCGAAGCATCGCTCACCGGTTAATAAAACCCTGCACATAAGCACAATGTGTGGCCTCACTCAGCTGACGGACGGGGGGCCAATGAATGCGGCTGCTTTGGCGGTGGCAAAGACGGGAGCCTGTGGCTGACGTTTATTTACCACGGGGAGCGTTAGTACCAGGGAAATCTCATATGAGACCTACTGAGGGCTTAGGAAGAGCCTCGGGGGACACTGTCGCATGGTAACAGCTTCATGTTGCAGTGTGGGCTGTCTGGGTCTCTGTTTTACAAAGAGTTGGAGGCTACAGTCCGTACACTGGAAGAGGGGAAGTAATTAATTAGATGCGGCTGTAATAATCCAGACAGAAATGGGGGTGTAAACTAAGAAAAAGGCAAGGAACAAAAAGAACAAATTCAAAAGCTATGAGTACTGGAGAAACATACAGCGCCATCCACGCGCTGAGCAATGGGGCTCAGGTGGCTGCAGCTCAGGTACACAAACAGCTGCTGGTGCTGCTGTGGTTACACAAAGAGCCTGCACGTGTGCCTGCAGCCAGAAGAGGGCGCCAGACCTCATTACAGACGGCTGTGAGCCACCACGTGGGTGCTGGGAATTGAACTCGGGACCTCTGGTTAACCACTGAGCCATCTCTCCAGGCCCTAAATAAGGCTACTTTTCAATTCAGTATTGTCCCTCTCAGCCTCTGGTGGGAAAGTTTCCCCTTTTCATGAGGTACAAATCTTTTTTTCTAATGTTGAGCAGAAAATCGAGAGCTGGCCAACTCCGCTGTAGCCCTTTGTCTAGAGGAGGAGTCTGTGAGATGCCTCTTTCAGGACAGCAAGTCTAATGCTGCTCCTGCTCAGGTCGTCTTTAGGCGGCCATATTGCTGAGGTATCAGGGGTCTCATAGCTTCCCAGTCATTTCTAGGAGACTTGATCTCACTGCCGACTTCCCCGTCAATCCCAGGGTTTGGTTGGTTGGTTGGTTGGTTGGTTGGTTTTTGGAGACAGGGTTTCTCTGTGTAACAGCCCTGGAACTCACTTTATAGACCAGTCTAGCCTTGAATACACTTGTCTGTCTCTCTACCCCGAAAGCTGGGATTTTTTAAAATACGGGATTATGGGGATTGAACTCAGGCCCTCACGCTTGCAAAACAGCAGTTTACCATCTGAGCCAGCTCTCTAGCTTCAACCCCAAGTTTTAAGAGCTACTGACAAGTGGGGCGGCAGGCTGAAGACTGAGACAATCCGGGTTTTACGACCCTGGAGACAAGTGTCTTGCTAACGTGGGACAGGCGGCAAAAGAGTCATTATTTACTAATGGATGGTGTGAGGAGGCAGGATTAGCCACAAAGAGAAAGAAAAGGGTGACTAGACGTTGGGAACTAGAGACGCCATCTAAGGAACTTAACGGGGAGTCGGCTTCAAGGAGAGGGACGGGGCTACGCAAAGGTGGAGCCAAGACAGAGGAACATGGCGGCACCAAAGAAGCTAACTGTGGGCATTTATGTTGCGGGAGCATCTTGTCCCGCCAGGTCCCGCCGCTTCAGCCCCAAATGAACACGTGGATGCTGTATTAATGATAAAACTGCTGGCTGATGGCTAGGGCTTAGCATTGGTGAGCTCTGTCTTAATTTTTAACCCATAACTACTAACCTATGCATTTCTACACATATACAAAAGCTTAATTTAAAAAAAAAAAAACATTTTATTTATTATGATTACAGCATTCTGGCTCCATATATGCCTGCAGGCCAGAAGAGGGCACCAGATCACATTACAGATGGCTGTGAGCCACCATGTGGCTGCTGGGAATTGAACTCAGGACCTCTGGAAGAGCAGTCAGTGCTCTTAACCTCTGAGCCATCTCTCCAGCCTCCCCCACCAAAACTTAATTTTTTTAAAGAATTTGTCCTAGCAGTGCTAACTGGATTCCTAGGCAACTAATAAAAAGATAATTATTTCTGCTTATTTGCATGTGGGGTGTGGCATAGAAGTTCCAAGCTTTCTGGCAGCTGTGCTTTATATAAACGTGGAACCCTGGTCAACTTATCTCACTGCCTCAGTTTCCTCATCTGCAAAACGGTGACATTAACAATATCCATCTCAGTGAGTTATTAGGATGAAAATAAATTAGAACATACAAATTCAGAAAATAGTCCTTGGAAAAAAAATAAAATATAATTGTTTATTGTCATTATTATTAATGCTAATATTTATATCTTTCTAAACATTATATATTATCAATGTGAAATACAAAAATACAATTAAAAATTACAATTATTAAAATACAATTAAAATTTTTTTCTGTTCACTTCTGATTGGTTTGAAGAATAAGGGGTTTAATCCAAAATACTCCAGAATGCTAACCTAAAAAAACAAAACAAAACAAAACAAAAGCCCTATGTAATGTGGTATGAAATATGGGATTTTTTTCTTTGTTCATGACTTTTTGGGTAACTGTATGGAAAGGGAGTGGGCCTTGAAAGAGAGATCTCAGTTATGTCCATATTCATGGGAGGCGATCTTTGGATTCCTGGAGTTTCCTACATGGTAGGAAGATCTTTATTACTCAGCCAGTGTTAGCTCCTGTTAAGGACTCAGAGTTGGGGCTGGTCTTACCAGGGAGACCAGCAACATTAACTGACTGAGTATCAGGAAGGCACAGGCAATACTTCACCCCTGGTGACAATGGGGTGAGAGATGTTACCGTCAGATTCCCCTCCCGTCTACACATGGGCAATAATTCAATTCATTATGTCTGTGTGATGGAGCCTCAATTAAAATTCTAGACACCAAAGCTCAAGTAAACTTCCTGCCGCAGCAAGAAGCAGTGGAGTTACGGCATGCAGATGCTGAGAGAGACTCATCACTGAAGACAATGGCTGGGTCTTTTTAGAAGCCCCTATCCCACCCTACGCATCTCTCCCACTGCTGGCTCTAATGCACATGCTATATCAAGACGTTCAGTTCCCGAGTCTTCTGGAAGGCTACTGAAATTGAAGGTGACTGGAAACTCAGGAAGAGGCTAACCCGAAGCAGGAATTGTCCTGGTCCCCAGGCTTGTGGCTACCTGAAGTGACAGCGGTCCTGACCCAACTGCTCCTGAGACTACACAGACAGGTAAGGACCTCAAAATCTGCTAGTCTACATTTCGCTCCGCGTTAAAAGACAAACAGGAGGACTTCTTACCTGTGTCAAAACATTTAATAGAATAGTCAGCTAATGCCACAAGGAACTCAGACTTCCTGCGAAGATTAAAGGCCAGAGCTGTGCACGCTTGTGCTGTTCGCTGCACCAGAGCAAACCTGTAAGACACAGCTGCATTAGTAGCAGAAACCTGTAAGACACAGCTGCATTAGTAGCAGAAACCTGTAAGACACAGCTGCATTAGTAGCAGAAACCTGTAAGACATATCTGCATTAGTAGCAGAAACCTGTAAGACACAGCTGCATTAGTAGCAGAAACGCCACCAGGGACCATAAACTACAATGGAGGAGAAAACAAGACCTAAAAAAGGGTGGGCCAAAAGTAGATGCGATGGCCTAAGAGCCCCACCCACCGTGAACAACGAAGGCAGTCTACCCTGTGAAAATGTCAGGTCAGGGGTACTGTATCTCAGACATCCTATGAAGGAGACCGGGGTCTACTTCCCCAATTGGGAAGCCACTGATTTGTTTCCATTAACTCAGCATTGCAGAATTACAATCGGCCATGCCTCTTGGGAAGACATTTATGGAAGCCATGGCAACGGACAGATAGGAGGGCTGAGAGGGAAGATGACTGTTGTAAAAGCTACTAGAGAAAACGTCAACCAGGGACACAAGTACACAGTGGAAAGGACACACAGGAGTCTGATAGGGGACGTCCTTCTCGGTATATGACTGTCTTACTGGCTGATAAATAAAGCACTGTTGGCCAACAGGAAAACGAGAGAGGTGGGTCTAGGAGTCAAGGAGGATTCTGGGAAAGGGAGGAGAAAGCGCAGAGTCACCATGTGAGCCCGGGAAGACAGGACGCTTGCCGCTGGCGTCCAATAAGTCTTATAAAATATATAGATTTATGATAATTAAGACTGAGCTAGCAGATGAGAAATCCTAGTCATTGGCCACGCAGCATTTGTACCTAATATAAGTCTCTGTGTGCTACTTGGGACCTTAACGTGGCTGCGGGCGGAACTCGGGCAGCCTGGCGGAAACACCCACGTGGCAGCAGGACTTGGGCCGTTTGGAGTAAAGACTTAGGGTTACAGGAGAGGCCACATCAAGCTAAGAGAGACTAGACATGTTTTAAACACGGGGGAAGAGAAGGAATAGCATTTATCAAGTGTAAAAGGGAGACAAGAATAGGAATCTTAGGAGTTTGTTGTGATCAAATTAAATAATTACATGATGAGTTCTTAAGAGAGAGCTTGGCACATAATTAGAGTCTCATTTACAAAATCCTAAGCTTCCAAGCTTGGGAAAAAGGGCACAAGCTTGAGAATAGGGAATCTTAAATCTTATCTTAAAGATGTTCAGTTCAAGGCCCCCATACAACATTTATATAATTTTAATTTTTCTAGGAGCTATGCTATACAAAAGAAAAAGATACAATTAATTGTAATATTCAAAGCCCAAACAATCAAATATTCAATTTTCTTTTTCATACTAAGTCGTCGAACTCCAGTGTGTATTTCAGCATCTCACTTATGATGTATCTAGTCACTGTCTGAAGGCTCAAGAGCTGTACGAAGCTAGTGGCTCTCAGAAAGCTCCACACAGCGTACATCCAGAAGTAAAGTCTACAGCGTGTTTGCATGACATCTCGTCGTGTAAACACCAAAGGCTCCGCTGGTGATGGATCATTAAAAAGAGCACTTGGAATGCAGAAGAATCCCGGCGCAGGTGCCTGAGCTTCACAAGGTACGGGACAGACACTGGAAGAGGCCAGCAAGGCAGGGAGGAGAGGACCAGAGAGGTGGGTAAAACAGCAGAGCAGCTCGAAGCCTGGGGGGTGGAGGGGAAGTAAGAATTAGCCGTTCGCTAAAAGCAAGCTGGAGAGACCTTGTGTTGGACAATAAGACGACTCTGGGGAGCTCAGCAGAGTGGGCTAATGGCATCTGATTTCCTGGCCCTGCAGCTCACAGCTCAGCTTAGTTGTGAGCCTTCATAGGAAAACACACCACTTTGGTCTACGGATTATTATGAGCTGAAAACATTAAGAAGCAGATATAAGCAAAGTTATATGCCTTTTCCTTATTGATCTGCATATATCTGAATAAACTTACAAGGGTGTCCCTCCTCCCTGTCTATCTCAAAGAGCAAAGGGCAATTAAAAGAGTAACTGGCTGTCTACCATCTTGGGGGTGGCATCATAGGAATTGACGTAACACATCATCTACTTTTATTCCACACATATTTGCCTTCCCACACTGACAGGGGCAAGTTTTTTTCCTGCTCACTTCCCTGAGGCTTTATTGCTTTCTGTTGCAAGAAGCTGGAACTTGGTTGCACTCTGAACACCTATATGGCACTCTGTAAAAACTGTTCTCCTTGCTAGTCTGTCTGAGGCTCTAAGAAGCCTGGCTCACATCTTAGGAGGATAGGGGGAAATCACTTTTCCTCCCTACTGTAGACAGCAAAGAGACAATGGACAAAACCAGCAGGCCACCCAGATGTGAAGTCCCAGGAGAGACTGAGGACAAGGATGGTCATGGAGAAACCAGCTATTCTGTGAACAAGATTCAGAGTTACAGACGGCTGAACTCACGGGCACAGAGGCTGCAATGGGGAGGAAGAAACGGAGGCTCTGGCGTCTGTTTTCTCACACAACAGGAGGCTGAGCAGTGAGAATAAGCAGGCAGGGAAATTGTGAAGCTTTTGCAGCAGTCACTGGACAATGGCAAAGGAAGAGGGAACCACTGAGAATCACTGAATTCAAACGTGATACTGTGCAAGGGGAGCAGCAAGCAGTATCTTGTGGGCAACAGGAGCAAGAGAGACATAGCGGCTCAGGTGAGGCCGTCAAGGTGGGCGAGGAACACTGAGGGCCGGAGCGCTGGGTTCATTGCTATTTTTAGTAAAGAGCAGAAGTGATGGTCGGCAGATTTCTAATGACTGCAGGTAAGTCTGTGGCTTCCTTTCCTGATCAGAGAGAGTCAGTCACCAAGACCGTGTTTCCTGCACTTCCACCGCCTAACCATCCAGTTCCGTCCTCGTGGTGCCAGCTGTCTCATGGCGGGCCTGACACAGGGATGGGCGCAGACTTATGCCTCTGCCCTCTCTCTCCATCCGAGTTCTAGTGCCTTTACCCAGCATTCTCCACAGGGACCTCTGTGACAGTTACAGGACAGTTCTTAGTGAACGTCCCTACAGGCTGCATCCAGGTCTGTCTTCAGCAAGAACCACACAGAACTGTGCGCCTCTTACTGTATCTGGTCACACACTCTATCTGACTAACTTTAATCATTTGATTTCTACAGTGTGTGCCAGGCCTTTTTGTTTTAAGGCATATTCTTTGTAGACCAGGCTGGTCTCGAACTCACAGAGATCCGCCTGCCTCTGCCTCCCGAGTGCTGGGATTAAAGGTGTATGCCACCAATGCCCGTTTTAAGCATATTCTGTTTCTTCTATCATTAAGAATTTTGGGGTGAGGCTGGAGCTATCTAGTGGCAGAATGCTTATGTGTGTGAAGCCCTGAGCTCACACCCCAGGACTGCAAGATGAAATAAATAAATAATTCAGTGGGGAGAAAAATATATGACCGTGTCACACTCAGGTCCGCTGTAAGCCACTGACTGACATCAGAGGGTATGACATCACGCTAATGCTCACATTATCTCCACCATGGGCGCTCCTTCAAGCTGGCTTCTGTGTCCTGACGCGTCCTTACTGCTTGCTCTCTGGATAACTTTTCTATCTGTGAAATATTAACAGGCTCACCCTGTACTACACCCACCTCTACTCTGAAACTAGCCACCTCTGCAAGGATCTCTGGTTTCTTCAGTCAGGGAATAGCTCTGGAATCTAAGGACGGCATGCTGTTCTGGCCCTCTGGGAGAGCACCACCAGGGAAAATATACATGTGTAACGTGCTCACACTCACACAGACGGCTGGGTTTACTTCTGTCTCTCCTCAGCTATTTAAACCCGGGGTTCCTGGGACAAGTCCAACTCCAATCTCAAAGCAAAGGCTTCATTCTAGCTCTCTTCTTTCCTTTCCACCTAGTCCTCTGCCAGTAGGAAATCAGGCCCTTATTTTCCCAGTGTTTTCTTATTTATCCAGGCTCTCTAAGCTAACTCCCCATCACTGACACTGGGCCCATGCAGGCATCCCTGGACTGGTGCGAGCCATTCCCTGCCCGCTTGCCTCATGGCACGGGTACCGAGAGATCAAGCCTACGTAACCGCTCCTGGACGCAATGAAGAGGAAGGAGAATGGCGGTGATTCTTAGATCTACACACTACAGCAAAAATGTCCAAAGGAAGTCAAGCTTCTAAATCGCCTGACGAAGTGCCAGAAGTTAGCGATAAATTAGCCGTGATGGAAAATTGAAATAAAAGCAAAGCCAGCAGAGCTGGCCAGACACCTCAGCGGGTAAAGGTGCTTGCTATAGAGCCTAAGGACCCCGTTTCAATCCCGGGGACCCACACGGTGTGGAAGGTGAGAACCCACTTTTGACAGTTATCCTTTGACCTGCTAAATGCGAGCCGTGGTATGCCATGCATGAACACACATACACACAAATAAAACGCAATACAATTTCTTTTTAACGAAAGGAAAAACAAGCAGTCAGGATGGTGGCTGCGAGCAGTGAGGTATGACCGCTGCAAGTCAAGGCCACCCTGGGATGTAAGGAGGCCCTGGAAAAGCAGCCCTTTATACGGCCTCTCCTCCGGTCTTCATCAGCGCTTACAGCAGCTTTCCAAGAATGCAGTAGCGCTCTGTAAATCAGCGGTGGCTAAGGAACTGGTCAACCGTCAGTGACTTCCTAGATGATAAGACACAGCAAAAGCATCGGCCTACCTGTTTCCATGCAAGTCAAAAGCATAGATGTTTCCCTGGTGGTCCCCGGCAAGAAAGGAATCGCCTGAGCCGTCAAAAGCCACATTCAAAAACCGCAAGACTTTCCGGTGGTATTCAGAAGTGGTGTGAACAACGTTCACTATAATCCTGCCAAAACACAACAGGCTGAACGTCACATTCCAGCTTTACACACAGGGTTCTTTCTACTGAAGGCTCTCTGCCTGCTTGCTCTTCCCTAGAATCCATCTTAAGGACCTCCGAACAGTTCAGAAGCCATTCATTGTGAAAAGAAGCTGGCATTCACTTATCCATCAGTTATTCTAAAACTTGGAGAACTCAAGAAGCCAGACACTAAGCGGCAGACAAGGTTCCTGCCCTCCTGACATGTAGATACACACCAACGGCCTATGTTACGATGAATAGGCAACAGGATATAAGAGCTTGTTTCTGTAATAGAAAATACTCCCAAACGACTGAAATCTATCTCCACTGCTAACAGACCTGCACAATACCCTAGCAGGTGTGCTCTGTGAGGGCTACTGTTCATCACCTCATTCCTGCACGACCTGCAATCCACACACTCACACAGCACACTCTCACCACGCCTGTGGAGTGCTTTACATTGCTCTTTCAACCTCCCATGAACCACACTTCTCAAAAGGTAAGACATGGAGTTTATTCTTCACCATTATTGTATAGAAACATATAGCACACTGGGCTGGAGAGATGGCTCATTGGTTAAGTACACTGGCTACCCTTCCAAAGGTCCTGAGTTCAATCCCCAGCAACCACATGGTGGCTCACGATCTGGTGCCCTCTTCTGGTGTGCAGGCATAATGCTGTACACTTAATAAACAAAATCTTAAAAAAAAAAAAAAACTTATCTGTGTCTGTGTGTATGCACGAACTCGCGTCAGGCTGTACATGCCTGGCAGGTGGAGGTCACAACTTCTAGGAATCAGTGCTCTCCTACTACCTTATGGGCCCCAGGAAATAAGCTCAAGAGGCCAAGCTTGGATGTAATTTCCCTTACTTCTGAGCCCTCTGGCCAGCACTCCCTTCTTTATTTCAACAATAGTATTTAATCAGGAAAACTTTATCTTTTGCGCATGAGTCTTTTAAAATGATCTGTTGTATGCATATGGTCTTTTGGCTGAATGTATGTCTGTGCACCCCGCCCACGCCTGGTGCCTACGGATGCCAGAAGAAGGTGCTAGATGCCCCTGGGAGTTACCGATGGCTGTGAGGTCCCAAGTGCGCACTGGGAATTAAACCTGGATAATCCCCTGCAGGAGCCGTCAATGCACTAAAGCCCCGAGCCATCTCTCCAGCCCCTTGTGTAAGAGTTTTAATATTGCAAATTAAAATCTCATTTTAAAAAACCTTTCGGAATGTGCTAAATTGCTATATGGGTTAAACATTTTCTCACTAGTAAAGCACTTGCCTACTGATACTCAGCAGTGAAAAATTTATTTTTCTTCATGTTTATCTAATTATATAGCTTTTTAGATTGATTTGGGACATGGAAAAATTCGTTTACGATGCTCATTTTTATGTAGTTCCATGGTGTTAAAAATATAAAAATTATCTGGGTAGTGGTGGCGCACACCTTTAATCCCAGCACTCAGGAGGCAGCAGCAGGTTTATCTCTGAGTTCAAGGTCAGCCTGGTCTACAGAGCGAGTGCCAGGACAGCCAGGGCTACACAGAGAAGCCCTGTCTCGATAAACACAAACAAACAAAAAACCAAACCACCACCACCAAAGGAAACCGATCTTGGTGGTCCACATACATCTTTACATCTGCAGCAATCCCAGCATCTGGGATGTAGAGGCAGGAGCATCGTAAGTTTAAGGTCACTGCCAGCTGAAATGGTGAGTTTGAGTCCACAATGGGCTAAAGGAGACCCTGTGCCAAAATAAATAAGGAATTAATAAAACAACAATTGTCCTGAAATAACACCAATGTCTTTGGGGCTGATGGCTCAGTCAGTAAAGTGCAATGGCAGGAGGACCTGAGTCTGGATCCTCACACCACGGAAGAGCTGCACACGGCCGCGCACATCCACAACCCCAGCGACGCAGGATGGGAGACAGGCAGCTCCCTGAGGCCACTGGCCGACCAGTCAGCCTAGCTTAACCCATCGATGAGCACCAAGCTCAGGGAGAGTCTATCACTCAAAAACTAAAGGGGGGAGCAATGAGGGAGGACACCTGATGGTCATCTCAGGCCTTCACCAGCCAGCACAGCCACACATCCACACAGGAACACACACATAGAGATAACATACAAACACACACAAATAACATACAAACGCACACACACACAACCAAGTAAACTCACACACAACAAATAACGTTTCCCTCTCAGCCCGTTTTTCTGTGACATCACAGTTTGAGGACAAAAATCAAATGATGATTGTTCACAATATTAAAAATAGCCAAGCATGGTGGGAAGGACCTTTAATCCTAGCGTTCTGGAAGCCCGAGGCAGAAGGATCACAAGTTCCTACCCAGGCTGGGCTAAAAAGTGAGACCTTGTTTCAAAGAACCAAAAGCCAGGCTTTCAGGAAGGCTCAGTCAGTGAAGGTGCTTGCTGCCAAGACTAACGACCCAAGTTCAATCCCCAGGATCCTCATTCGTGGTGGGAGGCGAGACTCTGCCCACAGTTGTCCTGACTCCCACAATGCACATACAATAAATAAATAAATGTGATAAAGAAAGCCAACAAAAATAAGATTGTGGTAGAGTACAATTCAGCTAGGTTGCCGAGGGCAGTATTCTGGTTAGCAGACTGTGTTGACCAAGTGTGACTGTCCCTGCTTAGTGACTGATTATCTGATCTGCTCCCAGGATGCAGCTGGTAAACCTGCACTTCCTTCAACAATGAAATCTCCTGGCTCAGCTTTTGTCTCTCTCAACCCATAGCAATATATTTTTTTTATTTAAAAAAATGTTAATTATTGCCGGATGGTGGTGGTGCACACCTTTGATCCCAGCACCGAGGAGGAAGAAGCAGGCCGATCTCTCTGAGTTCAAAGCCAGGTTGGATTACAGAGCGAGTTCCAGGACAGCAAAGGCTACATAGACAAACCCTGTCTGGAGCCTCCCTTCCCAAAATGTAATTATCAATGAGCATATGGGTATGCCATGTAGAACATGTGGAGGCTGAGGCCATTGGAATTGTGGGTACCCTAGTAGTTTTAAATGTCAATTTGCCACAAGCCTAGGGTCATCTGAAAGCCAAGCCTCAGCTGAGGAAGGGTTTAGATGAGACTGGCCTTGGTATCTGCAGGGGATTGACTTCATTGAGTGGCACCATTCCCTGGGCAGCGCAACCCAGAAAGCCAGCCAGCCAGCAGGGTTCCTTCGTAGTTTGTTTCAAGTTCCTGCTCTGACTTCATTCGTGATGGACTCTGACCCAGAAAAGTCAAATAAATCCTTTCCTGTCTTAATAAAGTTGCTTTTGGTCAGAGTGTTTTATCGCAGCAGCAGACAGAAAACTGGAGTATGTGAGCTCTGGGGACTAAACTCAGGTAGCCAGGCACATGCAGCAAGCATCTTTACCTACCTAACAATCACCCTGACCCAACAATGGGTTTAAATCAGTGGTTCTCAACCTTCCTAATGCAGCGAAACTTTTAACACAGTTCCTCACGTGTGGTGACGAGCCAACCAGAAAATTATTTTCGTTGCTACTTCACAATTAGAAAATATGCTAGTTACAAATTGTAATATAAATATCTGTATTTTGCAATGGTCTTAGGTGACCCCTGAGAAAGGGTCATTTGCAGGTCGAGCCACTGATTTAAATGAACAACAACAAAAAAAGCTATGTTTTAATAATAAAGATTTTTTTAAAATCTTACATATCTACCTAGATACTTTGCAAGAAACGGTACATTGGCCACAATCTGCAGACCTTTTGGAGAAGCCAGACGTAGAGGGTGCTACTTACGAAAACCCCACATTGGGAAATGAAAACGCGGAAGAATCTCCACTATTGACAACATTTTAAAAAATTTATTTATTTATTCGATAGGTTGGTGGGTCAATGGCTTTGATACAGGGTAGGGCAGCCACCGGAAACCGAGGTGGCTGGCTGGCCAGGTGAGTAAGGGGCTGCTGACCCACCGCTTCTAATCCTGCTTTCACCCTACGAAGACGACACTTAACTTTGATTTCCGGGAGGCAACTGAAAGACAAACAGAGAGAGTCTCTAGAGCCACAAACCTCCTGGAGAGTATGAACCCAGAGTGAGGATGCCATCAAGTCCGTGCAAACCTCGGGGAATCGGAAAGTGCACCATGCTTGCACCACGGGAGCCCAAACGGCGGCGTCCCCGGGGCGGGGGCTCGCGCTGGCGTCACCAGGTGACAGCCCCGGGGGCCACACGGGCGCTCCTCGGTGCTCGGTGCACGGTGCACGGTGCAAACGGCACGGTGCACCCCGGTTCGCTGCAGCGGAGCCCCGCAGGGCTCGGCGAGCATCGCCGGCGCGGGCGAGCGTCCTCCGGCTTCGGGAGGGACCGGCGTGCGTCGCCTTCTCGGCTCCCGTCAGCTCGGCGCGCGGCACAACTGCAAACTCTCGTGCATCAGTCAACCGTGCGGCCCCCTCCTCCTCCTCCTCCCGGGATCCCGGGAGCCCCGCCCGGGGTCTCCGCCGCCCGCGCCGCCTCACCCGTCCTGAGCGGCCGGCGACGGCTTGCGGTGCCATATCTTGCCTCGCTCCTTGTTGCCCAGGTCGGTGCTCTGCATGGCGAAGCCCCGCTCCCGACCTCTGCGAGCCGGGCGGACGGGCGGACGGGCGAGCCGGGCGGGTAACCGTCCCGAGAGCTTCCCGGCAGCCCCCGCGCTCCCAGCCCGGGAAATTCGAGCGGCCGCCCCCGGCCTCCGTCTCCGCCCCCCTGAGGGACCCGACCAATCCCAGGGCGGACGCCCTTTCTCGTGACGACCAATCAGAAAGCGGGTCCGGCCACATCCGCCCAGATGGTCCCTCCCTCCCTCCCTGGACGGTGGAATCGGCCGACGACTTCTGCCTGGACTCCACCCCTTTCCTGCGGCTTCTTCCCAGCCTGCGGCCCAGAGGCTTCTGGGAGTCGTAGTTTTCCGAGGACGAGGCCGGGGACCAGCTCTCGGACCGCCCCCAGGCTCGCGTAGACCTCCAGAGTGGTTTCCTACCCCAGAGCCCCTGCCTCCTGCATCCATTCCGTTCTAAATCGCCTTTAGAGAATAAGGGGTTTATAGAAACAGCTCACAGAGAAGCAAAAAGACACATCGTTCAGAATACAGTTCCTCCCCTAGAACCTCCAGGCTTCGCAGAACCTCCTGCGTAAATACTCCGTTCTTTTTGCCAAAGTCCTCGTGGTTTAATTGTATCAATTTACAGGAGACTCCCACCTGTACGGTTTCCAGCCCACCAGTCACAACCTAGAAAAGCAAGAATGTCCAGAACCAGCTGCATTGGCACTGGCATCGGAGTTTTTTTTTTTTTTTTTTTTTTTTTTTTTTTTGCAAAATTCACTTAGTGTTCATCTGGTGCTTACCATGTAAGGCTCTCCTGCGTGCTTAACACACTCACTCACTTAAATCGCAGAGAGACTTAGCAATTTAAATGACACTTCAGTGCTGTATGAAGTTGCAAATCGGTTTCAAATAAAATCTTGCATATAAAAACCAGAAATATATCCTCTCAGTGTTGCCAACAAAGATTTTCTTCTTTGTTTGGGATACCCACCTTCTGCTTTTTGCAAATCTCTCTGTACTTTCCTCATATGTGAAAATAAATGCAAGAAAAACATAATACATTAAAAAATTGAGGTTTTCAAAATAGAGTAAAAACATCTTAAAGGAAAAACAGGACTTGAGCTGACCCCACAGAGCCCTCTGCCTGGGAAAATGACCTTTGGCTCATGGCTGAACCATCTCTCCAGCCCCCCAACAGAAGCTTCTTACAACTGTTTACTGCTTTGCAATGAACCGGCACTTCTGACCCATACATGCTCATCTTTCCCCTATTTGTTTGGAACACTCATTCAAGACTATTTGAATCTGTCTCTCCTGAATTGCAGTTCTTAAGTCTCTAACAAGGGTCTCTCCACGTCTCAGAGCTTGAATTGATTGTTATTTACTAGGACACTTACAATTGGATTTGGGATTCATAAGAATAATCCAGAATGATATTCTTTTCTAATTTATTTTCTGTGCATGTGAAGGTGTGAAGGTGTCAGATCCCCTGGAACTGGTATTACAGACAGTTTGTGAGCTGCCATGTGGATGCTGGGAATTGAACCCGGGTCCTCTGGAAGAGCAGCCAGTGCTCTTATCCGCTGAGCCATCTCTCCAGCCCCCAGAATGATATTCTTATATGAAAATCCTTAACTGAATCATATCCTCAAAGACACGTGTGTGTGTGCTCACACACGATGACGTGTGTTTAATAGGCCTCGTGCATACTAATAGTCTGGCATGTGGACATTTATGAGGGTGAGGGTGAAGCATTTGATCTTCTACAGGTAAGTACCATAATTATCCCTATTTTCTAGACAAGGAAATTGAAGTAGGGGGGAAGCCCAAACAGAACTCTAATCCCTCCGTTCCTCGTCCCCATGATTTTCAACATCAAAAGCTGAACGTGGGAGGCTGAGGCAGGACGGTTTTGAACTGGAGGCATACTGAACCACAGTGATTCTTTAGTCCAGAGAAGAAAAATCCCGTGGATCATTTGGTCAATAACAGATGCACACATACACATGCCATGTATGTAGCTTTATTTACATAAAGTATACAATTGTGTAAGATCTGACATAAGTACCCATTGTGAAACTACTACCAAATCAAGACGATCAACATGTCTGTCATCTTAAAATTTCCCTCTACATTAGCTGAATGGTGGTGGTGGTGCACACCTTTAATCCCAGCACTTGGGAGGCAGAGGCAGGCAGATCTCTGTGAGTTCCAGGCCAGCCTGGTCTACAGAGAGTTCCAGGACAGCCAGGGCTACTTAAAGAAACCCTGTAAAAAATGTTTCTGTCTATTTCTTCTTTGTAATCTTTTTCTATTTGGTGTACAGCAACTGCTGATAGTTATCTGTTTCTCACATTATTTTCTAGAAATTTATATAAATGGAGTCTTTTTTGGGGGGGGTTTCGAGACAGGGTTTCTCTGTGTAGCTTTGGAGCCTATCCTGGCACTCGCTCTGGAGATCAGGCTGGCCTCGAACTCACAGAGATCCACCTGCCTCTGCCTCACGAATGCTGGGATTAAAGGCATGCGCCACCAACGCCCAGCATAAATGGAGTCTTATTCATCACCTGCCCCCCGTTTTTCTCCTCCAACTGTATTCTTTCACATACCATGAGTTTGAAAATATTATTAAGAGATCCATTTGTTTTGTTGAGATACTAGTTGGCCATCATTGTCGTTGCTAAGTGGTATCTCATTATACCCAGATAATGTGTTTACCCGTTCATGACACTGCCATGTTTTCATTTTTTACTTACTCCATGTAAAGCTGTTGTGAGCGCTCCTTTTATTTCTCTGGGGGGGGGGGATTATAGAAAGTGGAACCATTGCCTCCTGTGGCAGGCATCAGTTTCGCTTTTCAGGAAAACTGGCAGATGTGTTCAGCAAACTCGTGCCATTTCCCTCCCTGGCCTCAGAGCAGGAATTCGGGTGCTCCACATTTGTGATGAATCTTTGTCATTTGGGCCACTCTGGGAATATCCCAGTATCCATGGTGATTTTAATTTCTTCTTCTGAAAACACAAATGAGGCTCAGCTTTTGTGTGATTATTTATTTGTGTTCCACATGTATTCTTGGTAAGTACCTGTTCAAATCCTTTGTGTGTCTTTAATTGGATTGTTTGAATTCTTATTATTGCCCTTTGAGAGCTATTCATATATCCTAAATACAAGCTTCTTATTGTACATAAATATATATGCTTTGCAAATATTTTCCCAGTCTGTGGCTTAGTTTTCCAGGTTTTTTTTTTTTTTTTTTTTAACCAGTGTCTGTCTGTCAAACAGTAGAAGATATTAATGAAGATCACCCTATCATATTTTCACCTTTGGGGGGGGGATTGGGATCATTTTTAAGAAACCCCTTACCCATGAGCCTGGGGTGAGGCTCCATTGATGATGTGATTGCTGAGCTGAGTGCAAAGCCCCCAGATTATACACAAAAAGGCTGGGCATGGAGGTACACACTTTTAATCCCATGTGCTGGGAGGTAGAGACTGGCAGACCCAGGGGGCCTCACAGCCTACCTCTTGAGTCTGAGAGAGGCTGCCTCAAAAAACATGAGGTGAATGGTTGACCTCTGGCCTCCACATGCTATGCACTTGTGTCCATACCCCCCCCCACACACACACACAAACTGAACCCACCCGGATAGTAGTCTATTCCTCCTGTAAACCCAAACTGAACCCACCCGGATAGTAGTCTATTCCTCCTGTAAACCCGCAACTCCATCCAGATAAAAATGCCTTTTCGCATCTCACAGTTCAAAGCCACCAATGACAACAATAGTAGCAACAATTGTTACTATTGAGTAAATGGCTGAAAGAAGTCGGATGCGGGCAAAAGCCAGGAAGTGGAAGGATACGGGCTGCCGTTTGCTGGCGTTCTAACCTTACGCTGAAAGTATCTAATGGAAATCCTTGTCTCTAGACGCCCTTTTGTCTGCAGTGAGGAGGGCACTTAAAAGATTTGAGGGTTGGGCTGGGAAGATGGCTCAGCTGGTAAACCTTTGGCTTGGCAAGTGTGGGACCTGAGTTTGAATGCCCAAACCCAACAGAAAAGCTGGGCATGACAGCATGGGTTTGTAATCAGAGCGTTCCTAAGGTGAAATGGGAGGAAAGACAAGAGAGTGCCAAGAAACTCACGGGTTTACTTAGCAGGGAGCAATATGGAGACAGAAGGCAGAGACTGACGCCTGAGGTTGTCCTCTGACCTACAAGCCTACTGCGTCACAAGTATATCCCCACTAATACACATGAGTAAGAGCACACACAGACATGTGCAAACATCATACACACACATACGTATACACAAAAGTAAAGAGTTTGAGGCTTGAGATGGGAGAAGGTGGGGGCGGGGAGGAGCTGTGGTTCCCAGTAAGACCAAAGGGGATACGGAGTTGGCCAGGGCAGTCAGAGAACAAGGACTACAAGCAGGCAACAGCTGGATGACATTGATGCATTGCTTAGGAAGGCTGACATTGCAAAATAAGCAGTTCTGTTTGGTCAGGACAACGCCTGCGTTCTGCTGCCAGCTGATGCAAAGCCGGGCAACACTTTCCATCCAGCTGATGACTCAGCTCCGTGACCTTGTGAGAGAGAGCAAGGAAAGAGGCAGAAGCCATTGTAGGTAAACGTGACACGGGGCCTTTTCCACTTCTTCCATGTGAGTCAAAACAGGAGAAAATGGGTTCCAAGCCGCTTGAATAGACAAGCATGCCTAGGGTTGGTATGCTCACAAGACATTCATGAAAGCAGCAAGGGGGACTTGGCCTGCAGAAGGCAAGGATTTGGCACTTACAGCTGAAGCAGTACAATATCCCAGGAGGGGACAGAAATGTGAGGCGGCAAAGCTCATGTCCACACACAGCGAGAAATAATAATAAAAAGAATCTATGCTGCCATAAACCGGGGTTTTCTCTTCCTGTTATTGTTGTTTGTTTTGTTTTTCAAAGCAAGGTTTCTCTGTGTAGCCCTGGCTGTCGTGGAACTTGCTCTGTAGACCAGGCTGGCTTGAATTCAGGGATCCATTTGTCTCTGTCTCTCCAGTGCTGGGATAAAGGTGTGGGCTGCCACGTTCACTCTTGACTGGGGTTTATAAAAGGACCCTGACTGAAAAAGAGAGAAGACTAGAGAGTGAAGCTTCCTAGTCCATGAAAGAATGAGCTGTGGCCTGCAATTTCCAGTCTTCAGAGCCTTTCCCAGAGTCAGAGAGAAGGAACATAAAGAGTTAGCAGTCTCTGTCACATTTAATGCTGTCCTAAAAGCCAGCACAGTCTGGAGTCACTTGGGCCTAAGCCACGCTGCATAATACTCTATCTTAAGGGGCCATAATTTTATGATTCCCCAGGTATTGGCAGGCGGTTTTAAAGAAGCTATTTAGCCGGGCGTTGGTGGCGCACACCTTTAATCCCAGCACTCGGGAGGCAGAGGCAGGTGGATCTCTGTGAGTTCGAGACCAGCCTGGTCTACAAGAGCTAGTTCCAGGACAGCCTCCAAAGCCACAGAGAAACCCTGTCTTGAAAAACCAAAATAAATAAATAAATAAATAAATAAATAAATAAATAAATAAGCTATTTGCAAGCCAGAGGAATGGCCCCTTAGTTGTGCTACTGTGGGCATTAGTACACACCAGCTCAGAAAAATTCTGTCGGTCAATCATCCTAAACCTTCAAACATTATATTCTGCAGTACCAGCCTATCTGAAGACCTCCTTGGGCCAATGACTACGAAGTCAGGATGTTGGGATTATTTCCTACAGTACTGAATAATTAGCCTGATCCACAGGCTTCCAGCAGCATCTGCGGGCTCAGAGGGCAAGCCATCAACCAGGTGTGACAGGACGCTAGTAAACCGGGAGTGAAGCTTCTGTAATTGCTGTAGGAAGGAAGACACGCTGATTGAGGGAAATGCTTATTATCGCGGAAACTGCTCTGGGGTGCTACAGCATCTTCTCGGTACCCATTTCTTTCTGTGTGCAGAGAAGCCCTCCACCCCATAAGGGTGACCTAGAAGAAAGTTGCACCCAACACCCACCCTTGTGTATGTGTCTGTGTGTGTGTGTCTGGCTGCGTGCGTGCGTGCGTGCGTGCGTGCGTGCGTGCGTGCGTGTGTGTGTGTATGCACATGGTGGGGGAACAGGTCAGCCTCCAGTATTGTTCCTCAGGTACTGATCACTTTGTTCTTTGAAACAGAGTCTCTCATTGGCCAGAAGTTTGCCAGGGCTGAGATTTCGAGTGTGGATCCCCAAGCTCAGCTTTTTGCATGGGTCTTGAGGATTGAAAGCAGGTCACCATGCTTGCAAGACAGGTGCCTGAAAGACTGAGCCATCTCCCTGGTTCTGTTTTTGGTTTTTTATATGCCGATGAGTTTGGGAAATGCTGCAAACACTTTCTAGTGAAGAAATTAAAAGACATGCTATCCAATGAAGTTTGATTTAACTGACTGACCTTAGAAGAGCATGCTTTTAGTTTGCGGAGTCCAACTCCAGCAGCTAAGACCACCTAACTAACCCTGCAAGGGAACCCTATACAAAGAAATAGGTATGAGGGTAAGGGTGGGCAAATGGTCCCACACTGACTGGCATCTGTGCCAGGTGTGGGTTCACCCTTTTTCTTTCCTTAGGGCTTTTTTTTTTCTTAAATATCACTTTAAAAAAAAATCAAATTCCATGGAATCTTGTATTTACATTGTACGTTAAGTAGAAACCTCTCTCTTCTTCTTTCTCTCCTCTGCCCTGTTCTTCTACCAGGAAACCTACACTCATCAGATCTTACACCTCAAGTAGAATTTTGAAAATATGATTTAGAAACTGAAAGATATGGGCTCAGATCACACATATTCTTTCAACCCACTGTTGATAAGGACTCTAACTTTGGGCAAAGAATTGAATGTCTTTGTGTCTTGATTACTTCATCTGCAAAATCAGGATAACAACGGAACTCCACTTGGAACTATGAAGGATCCAGAACAGTGCCTGGCCTACCGGTGTCATTAAAGCCCTGCTAAAGAGGGTACCAAGCTGTAAATGTTTAGCAGCTGGCTCTCTGGGCTAAAGTTCAGAAACCTAAACTGTGGCATCTATAGTTTGGCAATTCTGGGGAGTAAATATTCTGACCTTAGCCAGTTTCAAGCTACCAAAATGGCGTCCCTGGTTGCACAGTGGAGTTGTACTATGTTAGACATAGATAACCTCAAGCTTACTGATAATAAAATGTGGCATACTAATCAAGACATATTTGTTACCTCTTAAACTTGTGTTTTCATGTAAGCTTATGTCATGTGGTTTTTAATAACAGCCGTGTTTCATCATTGACTCAGTGCATACCTGGGAATATAGCATTAGCTCTATAAGCTCGTATTTGCTGCTTCAAACAACTGCAGCACTTACTCACTCGGCCATTTGGTCATTTTATCCAGCTGTTTCCTACTATTTAACAGACCACCTCAAAATGCACTGCCTTAGAAACAATAGTTTCCTATGCCTCACACTTTTGTGTATCTGTGCTCGACCCAATCACTTCTGATTCCCATGGAACAGCCATGGCCACTTGTGACTGCATTTAATTTGAAGCCCAGCTGGGACTAGAACATCTGAGATGGTTTCTCACCCACCCATACCTTTCTCCCTGGGCTCTTTCACCACTCAGCTCTCTTCTCTGAGCACTGTTGTATGACACTGGCTTCTAAGAAAGGGACATTACAATAGGTAATGTTGCAGAAGTACATGGTCAAGGCCACCATCGTTGCGGGAATGAACTGTGTAAGTGCAATCAATCCTAGGAGATGTTTTCTTTGGGACTGGGTCTTGCTCTGTACTGGAGGCCCTTGAACTCTGGGAGTTTCTCCAGCCTTAGCTGCTATGTACTAGGATTACAGATATGAGCCACCAGGCTTACATAGGATTTATTTATTTATATACCTATATCTATATGTATCTATCTATCTATCTATCTATCTATCTATCTATCTATCTGTCTGTCTGTCTGTCTATCTGTCTATCGTTTTTTGAGACAGGGTTTCTCTGTGTAGCTTTGGAGCCTATCCTGGCACTCGCTCTGGAGACCAGGCTGGCCTTGAACTCACAGATATCCACCTGCCTCTGCTTCCTGAGTGTTGGGATTAAAGGCATGCACCACCACCGCCAGGCAAGATAGGATTTATTAAAGGTTCTTTGTTTAACAGTTTTCCACAGAAGGCAGCAGGAAATCTCACTGGCACATTTGGAAAGAGTGTGCATAGGAATGAATTACCTTATATTGCATGGGGGATGCCGTGTGTGTGTGTGTGTGTGTGTGTGTGTGTGTGTGTGTGTGTGTGTGTGTATGCTTGAAGAGTGTTGGTAACTGTTGTTCTAATTATAAATGTAAACTATGGGTTGATGAGTATCAGGAATTATTGCTTAGATCAGTGTTATTCTGATTCTTTTGACTTACAGGGGTTGTTTAAAAGAAGTCAAATGTTAAGCTTGTTTGCTTTTTCTGTTTTTTTTTTTTTCTTTGAACCAGGGTCTGACTATGCAGCCCTAGCTGGCCTGGACCCTGATACTTAGGCCAGGCTGGCTTCAAACTCACAGAGAGCTCTCTGCCTCTGCCTTTTGAGTGCTGGGATTAAAGGCTTACACCAACATGTCACTCTTTCCCTTTTTTCCCCCCTTTGAGACAGTTTCACTATATAACCCAGGCTGTTCTCACACTTGTGATCCTCCTGCCTCAGCGTCCTCAGTACTGGAATTACAGTTGTCTACTGCCAAACTCATCTTAGAAATTATTTTCTTTCCAATATTTTCGACATACTTTCTTTGTTCCCGACAATCTGGCCCATTTATCCGTTAAGCCCTGAATGCCTCCCGTGTCCAGGTCTTTTGCTGATCAGAATAAAACTAGGACCTGTCAGATACTGGATTTTATAAAGTCTTTCCATTTGGAGGAAAGGCACAGTAGTGGGAAAACAGGCTGTCTAGTTGAGTTTAGGTGGAGTTTTAAATTTTGCATTTAAATTTTAAAATTGCATGTTTATTTGCATGTGTTGTGTGCACCTGCCATGACACACGTATGAGGTGAGAAGGCAACTGGTGGGTGTCAGCTCTCTCCTTCTACCATATGAGGTTCCAGGGATCCAACTCAGGCTCCCAAAGTTGGCAGCAAGTGATTTTTGTCCCCTGAGCCATCTTGCTGGATCCGTTTTTTGCATTTTTGAGATAAGGTTTCAGGCTAGTCTTGAACTCACACGCCCCATCTGCTCCAGCTTCTCAATGGTTGGGATTATGAGCTGCTGTGCCTGGATTTGATGACGGCTGAGCTGCGTGTGACTTTGAGGAACTTTCACCTGGTTTTCAGTTTGCATAATTAAAGTGTTCATCTCTGGGTATTACTATATTAAATAAGATGACATATGCAAAGTGCAAGCACAGAACTTGGTGTTGGGTAGGTTCTTGAGGCAAACAAGCTTAGTGTGGGTGCCAGGGGATACTATTTTCTTGTTAGTGAATGGTCTACACCACACAGTAAACAACAGAAGAAAGGATGGAATTCCAGCTACATTTTATTTATTTTTAAATATATGTATAATTTATTTTTATTTTCTTTGCATTGGTGTTTTGCTGCATGTGTGTCTGTGGGAGGGTGTCACTCAGATCTTGGAGTTACAGACAGTTGTGGGCCGCTGTGTGGGTAATGGGAATTGAACTCAGGTCCTCTGGAAGAGCAGCCAGTGTTCTTAACCACTGAGCCATCTCTCCAGCGCCCCTGGCTACGTTTTAATATTGTTGGGAATGGCAGCGATAGGTCGTGACTCTTGCCACAGCATCTTCTCTTGCAAGGCGGGGCTGATCAACCTGGTATCTAATGTAAGGATGTGCTCCATGTAGGCATTATGCTGTGAACTTCTTAAAGAAACACGCCATTGTGTGTCAGGCATCCTGCTAGGACAGTGTTCCTGATTGTCGGTTGTGACCGAATCTTTGAGTTTCCAGCCCCTTCCGTCAGTACCAGAGAGCTGCACGAAACAGAGCTTCAGCTCTAGTCAGTCTCCTGCTTCTCTCTTAGAGAAACAATAGAAATACATTTTTATTTTTAAAAAATTGCCTTTCAAATGACTTTTATGTATATAAGGGTTTGGGCTGAATACCTGTGTGTGCACCGTGTCCATGCCTAGTGCTCAGAGAATCGAGAAGGCGGCAGCAGATTCCCTGGAACCAGTTATGGATGGCTCTAAGTCACCATGTGGGTGCTGGGAGTAGACCCCAGGTCCTTAGCAGGGGCAACAAGTGCTCTTAACGGAGCATCTCCCAGGCTCTTCTTACTTCTTACCCTTCTGCTTTTTTTGAGACAGTCTTGCTATCCAGCTCAGGGTGTCCTGAAGCTCTGACTCTCAAGCTTCTGAGTGGTTGGGATTGTACGACTGTGGTACCACACCTACCTTGGACTCGTGCTTTTTATGTGGATGCTAGGGCTTGAGGAACTATGTGCACTTTCCCAACGGGGCCATCTCTGCAGCTCCATCACCGGCAAGGAAACCAAAGGCCTGAGAGGTTAAGTGGTTTGCACATCACCACGACAGTGCTAAGCAGTGGTTTCTCACAATATAAACTTCAGTGTTTCTAAGCTGGGTGGTGGTGGTGCACTCGGGAGGCAGAGACAGGAGGATCTCTGTGAGTTGGAAGCCAGTCTGGTCTACAAAGTGAGTTTCAGGACAGCCAGGGCTACACAGAGAAATCCTGTCTTGAAAAAACAAAGGGCATGCTGTGGTCTGTCCTGTATCAGTCCCACGCTAGGAAGCCATTTATTCCAGACTGATGTCTTTGGGGCTGCAATTGGAGCCAGCAAAACAGCCCCGGGTCCATCCCTGAGTGGGAGAGTGCGGATTGGGGAAACTCCTAGCCACCCACGGGTGATACAGACGAGACAGAGGCATCTTGTCATCTCAGTCCATGCTGGAGTCTGGAGACCACGGTTTATTCAAGCATCCTCTTTTTTTTTTAATGTAAAGAAATTTTATTTATTTTTATTTTCTGTACATTGGTGTTTTGCCCTTGGTGTCAGGTACCCTAGAACTAGAGTTACAGACAGTTGTGAGCTGCCATGTGGGTGCTGGGAATTGAACCCTGGTTGTCTGCAAGAGCTTGTCAGTGCTTTACACCACCGAGCCATCTCTCCAGCCCCTCAAGCATCCTCTTAAATAGCTTTCCAACAGTGGGGGTGATATCAGAAGGCATGTATTATTATGCATAAAGCTGATATCAAATATTTCTTTTAATCCTAGAGGCACCCCTAAAACTGCAAGCCTTCACCACCCTCTAGGCATGAATATAAGCCCTCAGAATAGCCATGGGCCTGGGGCTGGACAGATGGCTCAGTGCTTAAGAGCACTAGCTGCTCTTCCAGAGGACCTGGGTTCAATTCCCAGCACCCACATGGCAGCTTGTAACTGTCTGTATCTATGGTTCCGGGGGATCTGACACCTTCATACCATTGCACATAAAATAATGTTAAATAAATTATTTAAAAAAAAGGTGTGGGCCCACCCAGGGCCTAGGTCTATTGTTATGCAAACTAGGAGACATTCTCTACTGAGGCCGAGTCATACTTGGTGGGAACCTGCCAACATCTAAAAGGCAACGTGAGATTCGAGCCCCTGGGATAGAGTTTGAGTCCTGCATCTGCAATTATAATTGATATTTTTGGGCCCCAACAAGGACAAAAACCTCTAGTGTTTCTAAAGCGGGCAGTCAAGTCCAGACCACTCACTCGGCGAATCTGGGAACACAGCCTGGACTTTGGCTTCGGGATATTTTTGTGCTTTTCTCATGCACACGTATGGAGCTCATTAGTGGAACTTTCCACAGCCATGTTGGGTAACCAGTTTCTTCCTATTCCTTATACCTTACTTAAGATGACAGTGCTGGGCACAGAAAGAGGCAAAGTTGTGCCATTTGAACTCTCCTGACTATGGTGGAAGAAGTTTCTTCATAGACTTTCTACACTTGAGAACCTGTAGGACTCCAAATTTTGTATCCTCTCATTAAACTGTGAAATATTTAGCACCTTTCTATTTTGAGAAATGTGCATTTCTTAACACTCAAAAGGGGTAGTGACCAAAATTCTTTGAAATAAAGGAACATTGTGGGTTTTTTTTTTTTTTTTGAGGGGGGTGGTTCAAGACAGGGTTTCTCTGTGGCTTTGGAAGCTGTCCTGGAACTCGCTCTTGTACACCAGGCTGGTCTCCACAGAGATCCTCCTGCCTCTGCCTCCCAAGTGCTGGGATTAAAGGCTTGTTGGGATTAAAGGTGTGGGCCACCACCCGGCAAAATAATGGAACATTGGAAACTGTAAATGCATCCATGTATTTTATCTTTGCCTGGAGAATGTGAGCCGCCTGGGCCACTTGGACCTAAGATTGAGGATTTTCCCCTCTCAGCGAGTCTGCTTATTTTAGGCCCAGGCCTGACGGTAATCAGACCTTACACACAGCTCCGGTCAGCTCTGCCTTCAACCTACAAAGCGCTGCTTCTTCTAGCAGCTGCCAACCCTTCCCCCTTTCCCTCCCATCCCATAATGACGCTTTTGTTTAGTGAGACGGGTCCAGGTTTCTTTCTTTCTTTCTTCTTTTTTTTTTTTGTTTTGTTTTGTTTTTTGTTTTTCGAGACAGGGTTTCTCTGTGTAGCTTTGGAGGCTGTCTTGGCACTCTCTCTGTAGACCAGGCTGGCCTCGAACTCACAGAGATCCGCCTGTCTCTGCCTCCCGAGTGCTGCAATTAAAGGTGTGCGACACCAACGCCAGGCTGGGTCCAGGTTTCTTTGGTGAACCATCTCTATTTTATTTTATTTTATTAGTTCAAATTAGGAACAAGCTTGCTTCAGATGTCAATCCCCTCCCCCCAACATCCCACCTGCCCCTAGCCATCCCCCCTCCACTCCCTAGGCAGGGTAAGGCCCTCAAAAGGGGCTCCCCAAAGTCTACCACATCATCCTGGGCCAGGCCTAGGCCCTTCGCCATGTGTCCAGGTCAAGAGAGCATCCCTTCACAAGGGATGGGCTCTCAAAATCCCTTCTTTTTTTTTTTTTTAAGACCTTACATATTTAATACAGTGTGTTACCCCTGTACAATTGGAAAAAAATTAAGGGTGAACCATCTCTCTCATTGCAGTTAAGTCCAAACGTTTTGTTCTCTACAAGTCAAGCTTACAGTTGTGTTCTCCACGGAAGGTTCCACCGCTTGCACCGTAGGTCCTGCTCCATGACAACGGCAACAAAATAGAATAAAAGTTCTAGTGAAATAGGTATGTTTCCAGCGACTGTTTTGTTTTTGTTTATTTTTTCGCATCATCTTCATTTGTAGCTAATTTAAAGCCCCCCCCAAGCAACCAGATTAAAAATCAATGGGGGGGGGGAGAGGGAGAAGGGATTGACATGTGAAGCAAGCTTGTTCCTAATTTGAACTAAAAAAAAAAAAAAATTAAAAAATAAAGAGCAGGGCTGGAGAGATGGCTCAGAGGTTAAGAGCACTGCCTGCTCTTCCAGAGGTCCTGAGTTCAATTCCCAGCAACCACATGGTGGCTCACAACTATCCGTGATGAGATCTGGTGCCCTCTACTGGTGTGCAGATATACATGGAAGCAGAATGTTGTATACATAATAAATAAATAAAAAATCTTAAAAAAAAATAAAGAGCAATACCCAAACAAACAAACCAAAACCAAGTCAAGGCCGAACCCCCTTTCAGTTCCCTTTGCAGTCCTGTTAAAAGCCGTCTTGTCTCTCCGTGACAAACTCTTTCCCTAGGTTTTCGTTTGTGCAGCCACCCTTGCTCAGAAGGCCACGGATGTGTCCATCTGCAGCCGTCTCTGCAGCCGTCTCCCGGTTCTCCAGTGCTCCGCTGCACCCTTCCCCGCCATCTCTATTTCCCCCACACCCTCCTCCGGAGGAAACCTTTGCTCCATTTCTCATTTTTTCCTGTCTAACCGTGCCACGGCCGCAGTTGCATCCATCCCCGGGTGTCAGCAACCCGCCATTCAGGGATTCACCGTGAGCAGACGGACGCCCGACGGGAGCCATGGCAACCGTGCACTTCGCCGCCTCCTCGCCCTTTAAATAAATAAACACTCACGGAGAGGCACCGGCTCGGCTTTCCACGCCAGCGAGCGCCGGCCGGAGGGCACGCGACCTCCCCGTGGGCTGCAAAGACTGGCCGTTGCCCCGGGCAACCGCGCGGTTTCCCACGAGACACGCCGCCCCGCCCACCCGCCGCGCTTGGCTCCGCCCCAGGAGGGCGTGCCCGGGTTTAAAGGGGACACTGGCCCTTTAAGGCGCGAGGGCCTCTCTGGTCACGTGGCCCCCTCGCGCGCGCGCGCACTGGCTCGCGGCCGCCGGAAGGGGAAGTTTCCCTGGTGAGCGCTGCCTTGGCTCGCCCGCTCGCTCGCTGGCTCGCCCGAATTCGGTGGCGCCACGTCCGTCGGTCTCCGCCTCCTGCACGGCGGCTGCGCTCCTGGCTGTCCCTGGCCGAGGCGGCCGAGCGGCGCGGCGCAGCCGGCCACCTGACGGGCCACCATGTCGGACATCGGGGACTGGTTCAGGAGCATCCCGGCCATCACGCGCTACTGGTTTGCCGCCACCGTCGCGGTCCCCTTGATCGGCAAGCTCGGCATCATCAGCCCGGCCTACTTCTTCCTCTGGCCCGAAGCCTTCCTCTATCGCTTCCAGGTAGGAGCCGGCGTCGCGCCGTGGGTGGAGACTACAGCCCCCAGGTGCCCCCGCGGCGGCGGGGCCGCGGCGGCGGGCTGCGGGGCGCGCTGGGGCTGGTGGGATTTGTAGTGCGTCCGGGGCCGCTGGTGGCGGTGGTGGGGGGGCGTTAAGGCTTGGTTGGTCCTTTGGGTGTCCTGACTTAAGAGTCGCTGGGAAGTGACTCACGACCCTTGTCGTCTGGCACCATGGGGCTCCCCGCCCTCCTGGCGCTGAAGGAGATGGTGGTGAGAAGGTAAGTTAGGGATGGTTACCAGTCTGTTGGCGGATGGGGACTGCCACCTGCCTCCATGTCCTCAGCCCTCCGTCGGTCCCCACCGCGGCAGTGCCATCCCAGTCAGTGGTGTCCGCTTGACAGACTTGTACACGGGCCGTTTGCATGTCTACAGCTTCTCTCTGCGCCTTATTGAAGTGGTTTAAGGTCAGAGATTAAAAAAAAAAAAACGAAAGAAAGTGTGAATTTATCTGTATTTCCTGAGGGCCCTAACCCAGCTCCTGGCGTAGGGTAGTTAAATGTATCAGTGAATGATTAAGTTACTCAGGAAGCGGGAGATGTCAGTTTTCTTAAGCTCCCAGGAAGACATCCAAATTACCTTTCCGGGCCAAAGAATATTAATTTCCTAGAGGTTATTTTTAATCGTTTCTGTGATATAAAAATTTAATCAGGGGAGGCTCAGGTTCTCCCATCGGGAAACACTGTGTACAGGCCCTCGACTTCGTTTTCCCAGCCCAGAATCTATCAAGAAGGTCATTTGGGTGCTACCTCACCTGGATAGCTGGAATACAGGCCTCTCTCTTTCTCCATTGCAAGCTGTTACCACTCCAGCGTTGCCCCATTTGTTCTCAGTGGGCAGCTAGAGTGATCCTGTTAAAACAAAAATTATGTCCTGTCAGTCTCCCTAGAACTCTCCAGTGTCTGAAAATGGATGAGTAAAACCCTTGCCTGCTTGCTGCTGACCTAGGTGGACCCCAGGGCTTTTGCACATGTATTTTTCTACTGAGGAGATAACCATGGCTCACTCATTTACCTCTGGGTATTTTTCAGGCCTCTGCCCAAATACCATTTTACTTTTTTTTTTTTTTTTATGAGATAGGGTTGCTCTGTGGCTTTGGAGGCTATCCTGGAACTAGCTCTTGTAGACCAGGCTGGTCTCGAACTCACAGAGATCCGCCTGCCTCTGCCTCCCGAGTGCTGGGACTAACAGGGTGTGCCACCACCGCCTAGCCAGTACCATTTTACTTTTAAGGCCTTCTCTGATTGCCTCCATGGGAGAATGCTCCTCCTTCACCGTGTCCCTTATCTTTGTTGTCTGTTGGTATTTGGTAGTTCACTTCCCATCAGGAAGGATCTTGACCGCTGCCTTTGATACCTGGACTAGTGCTGGGCACATAATAGCTGCTTGTACATTGCTTGAGTTGATGGAAATACCTGGATGCTTGCTATGTTCTGGGCACTTGACTACAATTGCGAAGCAGACAGAGGTTCCTGAGCCTATGGAAAAAGCAAAAGGATTTAAGGTAGCAGTGTTTCTGAAAAGTCTTAAGAGGACACTTGAAGAGTGTCCTGGATTGGGTCTGGTTTTGGACCTCACCTTCCAGCAGCAGGGATAATAAACTGAGAAAACAGGACAGAGACTGGGAACAGAAAGGGGGATGGGTGTCCAGTAGAGAGCCAACAGGTGGTGAAACCTGGCTGATGATGACAGGGAGTTAACCAGGGGTGTGTACTGCAAAGACGGGAATTAGATTAGGGCTGGGGTAAGACGTTTGTGTTTTAATTTTTATTTATTTATTTTTGGTTTTTCGAGACAGGGTTTCTCTGTGTAGCTTTGGAGCCTATCCTGGCACTCGCTCTGGAGACCAGGCTGGCCTCGAACTCACAGAGATCAGCCTGCCTCTGCCTCCCGAGTGCTGGGATTAAAGGGGTGTGCCACCAATGCCTGACACATTTTAATTTTTTACAGTGCTGAGGGTCAAACCTAGGGCCCTAGGGCGTTGCACATGCTAGGCAAACACTCCCTACCTTCAGACTTTGATTTGTTTGAACAAAACCCAGAAAGGTGACTGCCTACTCTGAGGAGTGGAGTTGGTGTGTTGGGAAGTGCTGGGTAATGGAATCAGAGAGACACAAACTAGGAGGTAAGAAAGGTGGTGTGTGGATGGAGGAGTCTGTGGACACATGTGGCAGTTAGCGTGGACAAGAGGGTCTCAAGGATAGCGCTGTTTCTCAGGAGTGACTGATTGGCGCAGGCCTTTATGTGAGTGGGAATGCTTACAGGGGCTTGGCTTCTAACTGTGGATTGTGGTGGTGCTTTGGCCAGTGTTAAATCTTGAGGTGCTTTCCAGGCCTGTGTCCTAGTGGAGACAACCTGCAGCAGCTGGTCGCAACAACACAGTCTAGAGCACAGCCAGGTCTGCACACGGTTTCCAATGACTTGCTTTAAAAACTGTTTTGACAGAGTGCTCTTGTGCACCTTGTACCTGGTGGCATGTTGGGTAATGTGTGTGCATGAGGAGTGTTGGCCGTGAATCACTTTATGAGAACGAGGTGGAAACAGACTCTTTGAGCCGTCTGGTGAAATCTTGCTCACTTGTAGCCAGATTGGTAGAATAACGAACATGAAAAGCCTTTCTGATAAGCTGCAGCCATAGCAGTGTTAAAGCCGGAACTGACTAGGGACATTATTTGTGTCACACCTCAAGTGTGGATACGTCAGCCCCTCCTGCAGATTTGTAACCTGCCTAGTGGAAACAGCGCAAGAAAGACGGAAAGCACAGAAGGTGTGCTCTCACAGTTTCTTCAGGAGATGCCTCTCCTTAGGCGCCATCTGTGTCAGCTCAAAGAAATTGTGGGATAATTGATTTAAAATTGAAGGAGCGAAACATTCACAATTTGAAGGAGCGAAAGATGTTTCCTCCTCCTCTGTGATTACTTTCGGGAAATGTGATGCTTTATACATGCCTATAAAGTTCCCAGTGCTATTTCTCTAGTTTGGATAACAAAACACAGCAAATGTGCTAAGACTGGCTACTTGGCTGTCTCCAGTTTCTCCCTATCAAATACTTCCCAGTGGTGGAGTGTCTTCATATTTGCCCTGATCACAGAGAGGAGGCAGTTTCCTGATGCCTTAGTGTTTGCCGAGATTATTTGCCCCCCCCCCCCAGCCTGCAGTGTTTCATTTTCTACAAACAAAACAGCCTCATTCCCTTTGATCAGTATTGTGCTCTTCTCTGTGGAGGCTGTCTCAGCTTCCACAGGCGTCCTGAGATAAGTGCTGGCAGCTTATGAACACTACAGCTGGTTTCTGTCTCACTAGTTAAGAGTGGTCTGAGTTGTCTTAAATCCCTTGTTAGCCCCTACCCCCAAGTGCTTAGCAGAACATTTTGAAAAGTGATATCTTCCAAATTAGTTATAGAAAATGATTTTTCCTTTTTTTCCTAGAGCTGGAAGACCATAAGACTTCATGTAATTGAGTCATTTACCATAGGAAAATCACAGGCTTTCAAGTATTTCAAGTAGTTGGGTCTTGACATCGAGGCCCCAACTCAGACCCTTACAAGTTTGTGCCATGAACCAAGTCTCTGTCGGGACCTACACTACCCTTACCTAAAAGCAGAGATAATATAATGACATGATAACTCACCAGGGTTCTAGAACTCTGTTGACTGTAGGGCTCTCCATCAGTTTAATGCTGTTTTGGAAGAAGAGTAGAAATTACATGAAGTGAATATATTAATTGTAAGGCAAGTCCTAATTTCAGAAACAAAAACCAAAGTGCTTTCAAATCAAGTAACTATATTAGCTGTTTCATAACTCTCTTTAGTATAACACACAAAGAAAATTGTTTATATAATAACCAATAGTCTTCATAAGCAAACTATTGAAATAGTTGCCATTTTTATGTATTAGTAGTAATAAGAGATTTTAATACTAATTTTAAATTAAATTAGAAATATAATTCATGAATCATAATGATAATGTAGTCTCTGTAAAAGAATCCCATCTTACTGGGCACGGTGGTACAACCTGTAATTCCAGCACTGGGGAAGCAGAAGCTAGGCTGGGCTGGGCTGGCTGTACAGCAAGTTTCAGGCTACCAAGAGAGAGCAAAATAACAACACCTGCAGGAATGAAAAAGGCCACTGGGGCCCAGGGACGTGGCTCAGTTGGCAGGGTGCTTGCCTGGGCCTTTGGTCTGACCCCTAACACCACATAAGCACCATCTAGACATGGTGGCATGTAATATAATCCCAGCACTCGAGAGGTGGAGGCAGGGGGATCACAGATTCACCATCATCCTTGGCTGTAGAGTATCGTCAGGGATAGTCTGTCTTAGAAAAATAGAAAGAACCAACAAACAACAAAAGGCCCCTAACTGAGAATGGACAGACAAGACAAGAGCTCTCAGCTTCTCTGGCTTGTTTGCCTGGATCAGAAATGGCCCAGCCACGTCTGTGCTGCAGGCTGGTGCTTACACTTCCCAGCTTTGCTTGCATTGTCACATCTAACCCAATGGCTGCAGGTTGACATAAGAGATTTGAGTTATGCCTTGTATGTAGCTGGAAGAAGAGTCCACTTGAACTGTAGGCTGACATGGCAGTAGCAGCAAGAGGGCTAACACCATCATTCAGCACACAGGGACACCATCATCTTGCTTGAAGACCACGGTGTGTGTGTGTGTGTGTGTGTGTGTGTGTGTGTGTGTGTGTATGTATGTATGTGTATGCATGCTCAAGAATACATGTGTGTGAAGGACAGAGATTAACTAACCTTGGGTGTCATGCCTTGGAGCTGTAAACTTTGTTTTTTGAGACGAGCTATCTCCCTGGGACTTGGTGCTTACTGATGAGGTTGGGTTGGTTGGCCTGCAAGCCCTAGGTGCTTTCCTGGTTCCATCTTCCTAGTGCTAGGGTCACAGGCGTGTAAAGCCACAGTGCCTGGCTTTTTATAAGGGTTCTAGGTATTGAGCTCATGCCCTCATCCCCCTTTCCCTGTCCCTGCCCCAGTGCTGACATTCTGGACTTCAAAATCACCCTTTGTGTTTCAGACAAATGTTTTCTCGCTTTACTATTTGACTGTGATAGTGGATGGCATTTGCAGTTATGTCATTAGCGGGCTATTTGGGAAGTTTTAGTTCAATGATAGATAGAACCGCCAACACTGTTGGAAGAGTAACTGAAGAACAATGGGCCTTTCTGAGGGTTTGTGTGACAGTGAACACGCTCTAGTTCCTCAGATTACCTGATTCCAATTAGGACCTAACTTCCCTCCCTCCCTCCCTCCCTCCCTCCCCCTTCCCTCCCCCTTTTCCCCTCCTTCCTCCCCCTTTCCCTCCTTCCACTTTCCCTCCCCTCCCTTTCTCCTCCCTTCCCTCTCCTCCCCTTCCCTTCCCTCTCCTCCCCCCTTCCCTTCTCCTCCCCTCCCCCCTCCCTTCCCCTCATGCTTTTTTCTTGAAGAACACACACATTTGAGCCGGGCATGGTGGCACAGACCTGTAGTTTGAACCCCTGGTAGGTTGAGGCAGGAGGCTTAGCAGTGTAGATTGCAATGTGAGCACCAGGGCCAGTTAGGATTGCCCAGCAAGACCCTGTCTCAAAGGAAAGCACAGCCTCCCCCCCCCCTCCCCCAAAGAACCTCATCCCCCAGGGCCAGGGCAGGGCCAGGGCAGGGCCAGGGCAGGAACAGCCCACTGTGTGTTGAGGGTCTGGCCTTGGGATGCTGTGCGATGGAAGAGTCTCCCCACCAAGTCGTCCTAGTGGGACCGAGACACAGTTCTGTCTGCCAGGCTTGGCTCCTGTGCTGTGCCTGGCTGCCCCTTTGGCTTTCCAGAGTTGAAAGTGTACCTTTCTGCTCATGGCCCTGCAAACAAAGCCTGTGTCCTCTCCTATTTCCCTGTCAGATAGAGGAAGGAGGAGGCTGCAGTGGAGACTTCAGAGATAAACACTGGAGCCTCCTCGAAAGACCCAGTGCTTAGTGATTTCAAATTATAATTTGAAAGTAATACAAAAATAATAAGTCTCTCAGATGAATGAAGCAAGCGTAGCTCAAGGGGAAGCTTAATGAACAGGGGAGAGAAGTGAGGTATTTTGACAGACACTGATTTCTGAAGAGCAGGTGCACACAGTGGCTAAAAATAGTGTTGTGTCATCAACGGTAGAGAAAATGTAGTCAGGGGAAAAAAAACCCAGGGTTCTTTTCTAAAATCAGGCCTTGAGTAATTTCAAGGAATATGGGAGTGAGTGAAATAAGAATTTCTAAAAACCAGGTCAGTGGGTGTTTTCTGCAAGGCTGTACTAGTAACACACCTCCATCAGTGCTTTCATTTTTTATTTTTTAGTTTTTTTAAACAGAGCACATTTTCAATCCACTTTCTTGATTTCAACCTTTGGAACCCTGTAAGGTAAAAGGGTGAGGGCAGGTGTTTCCAGGACAAATGTCATAGGGTAAATAAACAAAGCCAGCCCAAGATTGCAAGGCTTCTGTCCTGTAGTACAGTGCTTTTTGCAAGTGGGGGTGGGGTGGGGTGGGAGTCAGGTAGGTTTACTCTTAAGTCTGTTTCTGGGCCATACAAAGATAGCAGTATTGGGAATTTTCATTAATTGTAGTTGTAATACTGATGTCTCTTATGAGCGGCATTGTAGAAATGAGGGTTTAGTCTTGCAAATTCTAGAGTCATGCTAGGACAGTTCTGTCCCGACTAGTTTGTTACTAGCTACTGTGTATTGTCACACTGTTTCCTCATCTGTAAAACCCACCTTCTGAGTCATCCAGCCTAAATAAGCCAAGTAGCATGCTAATTCATTTTTTCGAAAGCCATTCATCGAGGTCTGGGGTTGTATTCAGGCTTGGTTGATAAAGCATTTACCCACCATATTCAGGTCCTGGGTTCCAATCCCAGGACCCCCTAAACAAAACAGAATAACCCACTGGGGACTGGACATGACTCCCCCCTTACTTACACTCTGAAATTGAGGCTGAGAAATATTGACTTTACAGGAACTTCTGGTCAGGGCCTCTTATATCATCTGCAGTGCTGTTTCTGTGGTCAAGTTGTGAATGGAGATGACTGAGCCTGCTGCTTTACTGCTTTAATGCAGGGTTCTTGGAAGGTCACGCTCACCCCACACGGAGCGCTAAGCTCTGAGGGTTCCATTTCTGTCCATGGAGAGTGGACTTGGCAGCTCTGTGCCTGCTAGTGTCTTCATTCTAGCAGCCCTGGATTGCTAGCAGTCCTCTTGTGTTTATCTTGCTCTTGCAGTTCTTGGGGGCTTTGTGCCAAGAGTGTATTTTCTCTTCCTGGTGCCAACTCTTGCTCATTTTGACAGCCTTCCCGTGATGGATGCAGCCATGCTTTTCCTGCTGGGCAAGTGATAGTGTGCCTTCAGACACATAGCTTTTAAGCCAAAGGTCAGCGTTATGTTGTTTACCGGTCTAGGAGGCCATCACTTTACTATTGCTGTTTAATAATTTTTTGGAGATAGGAGCCAGTGAATGGTAAGGTAAAAGACAATAGGAAATTTTATTGCGCATAGGCTGGTGTGCTTGGGAAAGGCAAGGGTTCGGTTTTCGAATGCTACCAGTTTTGAGGGTTGGTTATAAAAGGGAAACGGGAAAATGCTGTAGAACCGAGGCAGTGAGGCAAGAGTGACGTGTCACACTGACACAAACAGAGATGGATGCTGGGTCTGATCTACTTGAGAATAGTGTGAGACTAGCCAGGAAAGAATCTGTGAAAGAAATACGTTATTAATTTAGAAATTACAATAACTTAGTATAGGCATTCATTCCAAATGATCTAATCTCAAAGTAGGCCTTAAAATGAATTAGCCTTTCACATAATTGGAGAAAGTGCATTTGCTTTAATGGAGACCAGATAGCAAATGACCATCTAGAAAAATCAGTTGGATCTGTTCCTCATTCTGTGTGAATTGTAAAGGTGTTGCAGTAAAATTGAACATGTTTCTATCCTTGGGAAAAAAATCTTAGAAAAAATTTTGTAAGCATGGTAGTGACTCGTACTTGCCTACATGTTCAGCTTTTATGTTGAACACACAGCAAAAGTACTATAAAAATCAGTGTCTTTAACAGTAAAGACACTATAAAATAGATATTGCTGTATAAAATACAGCAAAAGTACTATAAAAGCATGAGTCTAATGACAGAACAGAAAATAGCGTGTGCCAAGAAAATCTCATAATATGTATAGAAACGCCCTTCTTTTGGGGGACTGGATGTTTTTAAAATGTGGAAAAGGTAGAAAGAAAATATAGTTAGAAAATACAGGAAGATGCTCAGCCTTCTCAGAGCAAAACAAATTAGTTTTCAGGTTAGTGATTGTAAAATACTCTCTGTGGTGAATAAGTGTAGAAAGATGGCACTCATTTACATTTTAGGAGGAGGTATAAATTAATTAAACATTTCTGTAGACATTTGGCAATGTCTACCAAAATAAGTGCATATGTCTGTTGATCTAACAGATTGATTCACAGGCATTTACTCTCTCTCCTTTTCTCTCTCTCTCTCTCTCTCTCCATGTGTGTGTGTGTGTGTGTGTGTGTGTGTGTGTGTGTGTGTGTATGGTGTGTGTGTATGGTGTGTGTGTGTGTGTGTGTGTGTGTGTGTGAGAGAGCAAGTGTTTGTAGAGGATATATAAAAATATCCATCATGGCATCATAACAGTTTAAATGAAGTTTGAATATCCACATAAAGAAATACTGTGAAGCCAATAGAAATATTTTGTCAAGGGAATGAAGATTGAAAGCTGCAATTTAAAGTATGGTGAAGACAGAAGAATCTGGTAGAGTGTCCAGGAAATGGGCCCCACATCATGGCGTGCTCTTAGATCTTAGCACGTGGAGGCTGAGACAGGCAGATCGAATGGTCCAGCATAGCCTGGGCTTTGAGTCCTTGTTTCAGAAACAAAGCAAAGGCCAGGTTGGGAAGCAGAGCCAGGCAGATCTGAGTTCGAGGTCAGCCCGGTCTACATAATGAGTTCCAGGACAACCAGGGCTACACAGAGACACCCTGTCTCAACAAACCAAAAATAAAAGCTTGGCCTTGGGGTGCAGGCAGCTTTGTAATCCCCGAAACTCTTGATGCTGAGGCAGGAGGATTGAAAGTTGAAGAACTAAATCTGCTATGGATAAGTTCAGGGCCAGATGAGGCAATGAGTGAGTCCCCCTCTCAAAATCAAGTGGGAGAAGAGGCTGAGTACTTCAGTGATAGAGTCAAGTCCTGGGTTCAGTTCATAGCATTGCCCCCTAAGGAAATCAGAGTGGAGTTAGAACGTGGGTGTGTGTGTGTGCTTGTGTGTTACTTTCTTTTGTGCCCATATTGCTTATTTAGCACAGTGGTTTGATCCCTGCTAACCTCTGTCTTTTGAGTGTGATGCTTTTACTTTAGGATTATCTGTAAGCCTGATCTCAGGCAAGACTAGCCATACATTACATAGTATTGATTTTGTGAACTTGTTTAAAAATGTTTATTGATCATTTTGATGTCCTTTTATTTCTCTGCTCTGTGAATTGATGTTGTATAAGCTGGCAGGAACTCTGTTTCCTCAAATTGTGTTGATGTCAAACTTTAGTTCTCATTGAAAGATAGTTTGATTTTGTTTAGTTAAAAGCAAAAATAAATGTTCGATCCCGCTCAGAGAAACTGACAGCTGTTTGTTTTGATCTGTTCAGATATGGAGGCCATTCACTGCCACCTTTTATTTCCCCGTGGGTCCAGGAACTGGATTTCTTTATTTGGTCAATTTATATTTCTTATATCAGTACTCTGCACGGCTTGAAACAGGTAAGTTAGCCATCGTTGTTTTAAGTATTGTTTCACTCTAACTTTCTAATTCATACGTTTACTTGGATTTGGGGGCCATCAGCAGTATATAAAGGAATCCCCCATAGTGATGCTTCTTACATGCACACTGGGTCATGACTATTAGGCACTTAGACTGAGTTTTGTGTTTTGTTTTTGTTTGTCCGTTCCCCTGCCCCCCCAAGATGGGGTCTTACTATCCATCTCTGGCTAGACCCAGAAGGCTTCCAATTCAAGAGATCCCCCTGCCTCTGCCTCCTGAGCCTGGGATTAAAGGTGTGCACCACCACACCAAATTCAAGGTTTACACACTCAGCCAAATGTTTGTTGTGTTATAGAAGCAATTAACAGAAGATGAGAATTTCCATGTCTTCCCCATTTCCTCCAGTCCTTGTCCTGCGGGAGTAAAGCTGGGCTAGAGTATATGCATCTCTCAGACAGACGGAGGGGGAAAGGCCCTACTTCACAAAGTCAGGGCCTAGTCTCCATCTCAGTGGTAAAGCACCCAGCTCGGGGCAAGGAGGGATGGCTGGGCAGGTGAAGTGCAGGCCTGAGGGTTTGATTTCAGATCCTTTTAGCTATGCAAATGAGCTGGGTGTAACTCGGTGCACCTGCAGTTCAGTGCTGGTCACTTAAGAGTCCTGGTGTGACACCCTGCTCCTGCAGTTCAGTGCTGGTCACTTAAGAGTCCTGGTGTGACACCCTGCTCCTGCAGTTCAGTGCTGGTCACTCAAGGGTCCTGGGGGTGCTCTGGCCATCTAGTGGACTCAGTTGGAGAGTTGCAGTTCCAGTGCCTGGCTCTAAAAATAAGGTGGGCAACAGTAGAAGAAGATCCTGACTGTTGACCTCTGACCTTCACACACGCCCCGTGGCACCCGCATGCGCACACATGCATATACTACAATGTCCTTTACGCAGTGAGCACTGCTACTGTGGTAGTTTTTCTAACATGACCTCCTGTGTGATAGAGTGGAGAAGCAATTCAATGTTTTCCAAGTGTCTTGTTGAATTATATGCTTCCTATAATACTTGAGAGGCCATTTTGAGTTGCTTATACAAAGAAGCAGTAAATTGACACCCTATTAAAATACAGATATACTTTTGTTGAGTGTAAATGATTTGCAAAGGTTGGCTGACTTTGGAGATTTTATAAAACTGCTGGCTCTTCCCTAGGTCAGGTGTCTGAACCATCCTTGAGTCTGCCCAAGTATTTGAAAATTGTCACTCTGTCTTACTGCTGCAGGGACAGAGTGGGGTCGACATTTGCTGTGAAATACAACTTTTAAAAAGAAGTCACTGTTTTAGTACAAAGCATAAGGTGGGGCCCCAGACCTTTTTTTTGCAGATAAACAGGAGACTGAGGCAAGTAAGGTAGTCCACCTGGTCAAAGTGCTTTCCACCAAGGCTGGCAACCCCAGGGTGATGCCCTGAAGCCTACATAATGGAAGGATGGAACTGACTCCCAGCAAGTTAGCCGCCTCTGCTGAATGCATGCTGATCTGCATGTATGCGCGCGCGTACACACACACACACAGACAGACAGACACAGACATAGAGATACACACACACACACACACACACACACACAGACACACAGACAGACACAGACACAGAGACACACATACACAGAGACTGAGACACACACAGACTGAGACACAGGCACACACAGACACATAAACACAGACACACAAACACAGACGCACACACATAGTCACACACGAATGCAGAGACACACGCAGACACATACTCAGTCACACACCACCATACCAGGGCTCTCCTCCTGTCTCCCAGAAGCTATGCTTTTCACCCTCCCTTGCTCAGTTCTCGTTGGAGTAAATTCTAGGTCAAGTTTGGCTGATCCATGACAAGTTAGTGACCTTTTCCTATGGGGAAAATGGAAGCATGTACAAAATTAGAGGTCAGTGACCTTTCCCCTCTCACCCTCATGGAGAAGAACTCATTTCACCTCACACTCTTTGTTAACCCTTTGGAAGCAGGTGGGTGATTCAGTGGCTTTAGTGTGTTCGTTAACATCACAGCAGTTTAATTTCACAGCCCCTTCCAGTGGACCCAAAGCAGTTGCTTTCCACCCTGACTCCCCACCCCCAGCTCCTGCCTGTCGCTGGCTGTATCTGTGTGGGTTTGCCTTTGTAGGCCATTTTTTCTGTTGGTTTGTAACTGGCTTTAACTTGGCGTTAGCATTGTCGGTTCTCACTCATGTTGTGGGATGTGTCGGTGTGATCTCTGTTTGACTGTCATCCCAACCACGGTTCTCCTGGAGTGCATTGTTTTGTCTGTGTCCTACCCACAGTGGTTTGAAGCAGAATGTCACGAATAATTCCATCTCATTTGTCAGTACTTAGCATACCTCTGAAGTCAAGCCTTAAGGACTCACTCTGACAATGGAAGCCAGATCTGCGCTGTGATAGTTATGTGGCCACCTTCTGCTTGTTTACTTACGTTCTTACACCACCTTCCCACTTTATTAACTTGGTCAGCTAAAGCAAACTGGTCTGTGGTGTTTTATATATGAGTAACAGGTTAGAGAAACCTGTCAGTTGCTTTGGTCCTTAGAAGTGGCTTACCTTTCTTTCTAGAAAGAGTAATTTTGAAATGCTCAAACTGAGAGGCATTTTGTTTTCTCAAGATTTATTTATTTATTATGTATCCAGTATTCTGCCTGCCAGAAGAGGGCACCAGATCTCATTGTGGATGGTTGTGAAGCTGCCCTGTGGTTGCTGGGAATTGAACTCTGGACCTCTGGAAGAGCAATCAGTGCTCTTAACTTCTGAGCCATCTTTCCAGCCCGCTGAGAGGCATTTTTGAAAGTTTCTTTGAGATAAGAAGTTGCTGTCTATATCTGGGTTCTGTGTCTGGAGTCAATTGCCTCAGAACCCCCCCCCCCCCAAAAAAAAAGAAAAACCCAGAAACAAAATACCTTAGCTGGGTGTTGGTGGCACATGCCTTTAATCCCAGCACTTAGGAGGCAGAGGCAGGCTGATCTCTGTGAGTTCAAGGCAAGCCTGGTACAGATCAAGTTCCAGGACAGCCAGGACTATTAAACAGAAAAACACTTTTCGAATAACTAAAACAAAACAAAAAGAAGCAGTGTTGACTTAAGAGGGTTCTGATTTGCACTGAAACACTACAATTAAAGACCAGTTATGTGTAAATTCCTAGTTGTTTGTACGCCAGTTTCTGTGATCACAGTATCTTAAGTACACAGCCTAACGAGTCCTTGGAAATCACAGAGCCAGAACCACACCAAAAAGCATGGCTCTTCTGCAGATTCAGAAGTCTGGTAGGGATCTCACCTGTATTTCATTATAGGGAGCCTTGAGCTAAGTGTCCTTACTGCTGAGCCTTTGAGGTAGGAGCGAGAGGGAGGCAAAGCAGAGGACGAGCGGAGGATGGTCCCTCCTTCCTCTGCCCTCCTTTCCATCTTGTGTCTTGAGAACAGGAACTTGCTGTGTGATATGGCCCTGGCTGGCCTTCTCCTTGCCGTCCTCAGCTTCCAGCAGGTGTACACTGCAAACCCTGTCACCCTCTTTTCTCTTTCTTTAAGACCCATCCTCTGTCTTTCTGATTCCTGTCTTAGGGGCCTGAAAACTTGACTGCCTGTGTCTTGTAGAGTGTGCAGGAGAGAAGGTAGCTTTTAGGCAGCTTTTGAGCTGGAGTGACTTTCTGGTCATTTTTGTATCTTCCTCTGCTTCTTTTCCAGTGCCCTGACTGAGGTGTGAGGATTTGTCCCTAGACCAGAGAGCTGACTGTTGGGTTTTCTCCCTAGGAATGAAGCATTCTTAGCAACAGTGCAGGCACAAAAGCACTAAATGATGCTTCCGACAAGTGTGTGACTTGAGTCGGGTGACTTTATTTTCTCACTTGGAAGTAAGGGGCTATAGACCTGTCCCTTGCACCTCACAGATGCCCTGTGGAGAAAGTCAGTTGTGGAGAGGTCTGGCCATTCCTTTGTCCGTCCGTTCTCTTCTGGTTGTTTTCCCTTGTTCCAGGTTGTAAGACCCTGTAATAGAGGCTGAATCTGCTCAGAGTGTCAGCCCTGGGTTGGACAAGTGGCAGTGCATCTGTCTGGTGTTAGTAGTGACAACAGCAGCAGCTAATGTCCCTGTCATAATAGCGGACTTCCAGCACAGTCGTGCTGCGGGAATGACAGTGGCAGCCAAAATGGACAAGGGTCTTGACGAGCTTTGGTCTGTAAGTGAGGACAGGAAGTAAGCTCGTATCAAGGTGTGCTCACTAGAGTATGTTAGGGCCACGAAGGCAAAGCCGGCAGGTCATGAGGAAAGTGAAAGGGCCTCACTGGTGTCCCGATGACTGTCCCCTTGGGTCTGGTTTAGCTTTCTGGAAGTCAGTCAGTAGAGCATGTGCCTGTGGTTCACTTTTATTGCCATGCTATAAACTTTGGAAAAAATTCACTTTTCTTTAAAGAAGAGATGTTAAATGTTTTAAATGAGATCTTGGGGAGAATTTTCTCCCTAGATGCTACTCTTTTCCACAGTTCTGCACTCTGATGCTTGCCTTGTGTTTGTTTCCAGGAGCTTTTGACGGGAGGCCAGCAGACTATTTGTTCATGCTCCTCTTTAACTGGATTTGCATCGTGGTATCCTTCAGGGCTATTCTGGCCCGGAAATGAGCTCCTCCATCCCCCTTTTTAACGTTTTGGGAAATAGAATTTTATAAAAACATTTAAATCACTTTTAATACCATTTTAAAAACTGTAGTTAAAGCTAGGGTAAATTGTAGGTTTTGGAGATGCCTCCTCTTAGCATTGCCTCTGGGATTTTTCCATATTCAATTGAGTTTTATTGCTGTCTCCTTGAGTCCAGTTCTCTGTGTTCTCTGGATGACAGTTTGTCAGCTGAAGCACAGAGACTCGGTGCCATGAGACAGCTTTTGAAATCTGTGGCTCTTACCAGAAAATTAATTTTCTGACTTCATTGCTGTATGCCTTTTGAGTCCTAAATAATAATCTAGTACCTCCATAAGGTCCCCTACTCTGGGCATAGTCCATCTCTCTTCGAGACACAGTTGATAAGCAAACAGTTGGCCTTGACTGCCATTTAAAGTTGGCCAAGAGCCAGAAAAATATAAGGCGAGGGATACACGCTCTCCTTTAAGAGAATGAAGAGAAAAAAAAAAAAGTTATGGGTTTATTCATGCTGTAAATCCCTGAGCATGAGCAGCATCATTTGTTTCAAATGCACAGACATCTCTACCCTGTACTTGTAGGAGAGATGCTAAAACAGTAGCAGGGTACCAAAAGGACCAAGTTGTGCTGCGGTGTTCATGTCTGTGTCTCCTGCTCTGCTGACTGTACAGGGTAGTGGGATATTTATGCCTGGTTATCAGAACTTTTGTGTGTTCCCATATGGTCGTAAGTAATCCAACTGATAGAAAAATGTTCTCCTTTGGAACAGTATACTGAAATTCCACTGGAGAGAAATAATCAGATCAACCTTGATATCCATAGAATACTTTCTACATATGATCTTTAACTTTAAAACCAAGATTACGGGCTTAGCAATGGATATGCAGGTAAGTCTCAACTCTCTGCTCTTCTGTGTGTTTCAGAAGTTGAGGTTAATTACATTGACCGTATAAAATGATAACTATTGTTATCTTGAATATGCTGTTAACTTAGCCTCTGAGGCTCTTGTAGGCGTTATCTAAATCATTGGCTTTTCTGTTTATTTCTGACTTATGCTTGAGCACTCAGAGTAATGGGTGTGCAGTATTCCCTAGGTAAGTGTGAGGTTAGGTAGTCTTTGAAAACAGATTATATGTGAAAGGAAAACTCCCCCTCCCCCAATTACAGCTTACACCGATGGCTTTGATTTCATGTAAGAACATTAACTATTGATTATAGATATTTTTATGGGATTCATTGTATGAACGTGATTTTAATGAGTGTCCTCTGCAGCCTTTGGGGTGAGCGGTGTGGCCGGCCGGCCTTTGGGGTGGGCAGTGTGGCCGGCCGGCCTTTGGGGTGGGCAGTGTGGCTGGCCGGCCTTTGGGGTGGGCGGTGTGGTTGGCCTTTGGGGTGGGCGGTGTGGCCGGCCTGCCGGCTGACACTAGCCGGTGGCACGAGCTCCTGGCGCGCTCAGAGGCTCCCATGTTGGCTTTTTCAGCTGCTGCTGATCCCCCTCATCATGTCCGTGCTCTACGTCTGGGCCCAGCTCAACAGAGACGTGATTGTGTCGTTTTGGTTTGGAACACGATTTAAGGTACTTCAACTAGGTGGGGCAAAACTCGTTTTTTGTCTTTGTAGTAATTCCCCCTAAGCTCCAATGTGTGCCTTCAGACACCTCCAGAAGGGGTCACTGCAGAGCAGTATAGCATAGTCAAATGTGGCCCCCCCACCCCCAATCCTGCTCCTAGCCATTCCAGCAGCCCTTGCTGGTATTGCTTCAGTAATCCCTCTGAACCTCAGGCTCCCCAGGGATATGATCTGTGTGTGTGTGTGGGGGGGGGCAGGGGGAGAAGAGAGGGGGAGAGGGAGAGAAGAGAAATTTGAAGACAGATAACATGCAGGAATCCTGCCGTTTCTTATCTTTTTGTCACTCCTGCACTTCCTTTTAGGTTCTAAATACTTTTCCTAGAATAGCACCCATGAGTGCTCCCTGAGCTTGCCATTGTCTACTGTAATGTCCTACTCTTTACAGATCTGAACATTGCTTGAGTCCCCTGCCGGGAATTAGACTCGTCTTGTCTGGGGATTCTGTAGTGCTCACCCACCTCAGTTAGCCTTCCAGCTGTTTATGTATAACCTTCTTTGTACTTGTTTGTGAAGTTCCCTGGAAGTTCACTCAGTTTGGACCCGGATGTCAGATCTGGGAAGCCCATGTCTTGTTGAGCCATCCACACACCATGTTAGATAAACATTCAAGCTCATTTTTTGTGACCATGTGCTGGTTGTAGTCACAGAATTTGGGTTTTTTTTTTTACCATTTTGACACTGGTTAATTTCTTTGCTAACATTAACTCCACAGTATAGTGTTTGAAAGGACTCCTTCCAGCAGTTACAGGTGCCCAAGTAAGTACAGTGCATTTGTGAAACAATATGATAGGGATGGTGTTAGAGCTGAGGAATTTTATAGGGACCCAGTGAGCTCTGGGAAGCCCTGGTTGGTATTTTCTTGCCCAGTTTTATAGTTCCCCAGTGTCTTCTGATGTGCTGTTCACACTTGTGTCCTCTTTCCTAGGCCTGCTATTTACCTTGGGTTATCCTTGGATTCAACTATATCATTGGAGGCTCGTAAGTTCTGTTAAATTTATTTGACTGGAAACTTAATTCATCTTTGTCTTTCTTTCCTAGTCTTTTAAAGACTTTAAGGAATCTCAGTGTTGATATGTGAGAACCCGTGAATATGTCTGGGTATGACTGCTTGCCCAGAGGACTTTAAGCACCCTGGACACTGGACGGCTATCACTTGTTAGCTTGTCGCTACATACATTGTGTTTCTAGTCACGTGTCTTTGAATATATGTGCCTTTCTGTATTCAGTATCCATACTGAGCAAATACAGAACTCATTTGCCTTGATTCCTCTTAGGAACTTGTCCACAAGATGACTCTATTGTGTATTTTTAAGGCACTTCCAGAGTGCCTTGGAAATGGTGTACTGCCTCAGAAGTGGAGAGTCTCAGATAAGAAGAGTCTTGAACATGGTTTGATGGTCTAGAACTTTTGCCAGGCAGGACCAAGTTTCTACTCTCTTGCTGAGATGTAGGAAAACCTTTCATGTTTCCAGTCTGAGTTCAGAGAGAGGCCATTTAGATGGAGCCATCCTGGGCTGGAGGGTCACACAGTGACCCTCAGTGGTCAGGAGTGGGCACTGCTCTCAAAGAGGACCCAAGTTTACTTCCAGCTCCTGAGTCGGGCAGCACACAACTGCTGTAACTTTAGCTCCATGGGTGTCTGATCTCTCTGGCTTGCTTGGGGGCTTGTATCCATGTGTACACACACATAGGCATGCACATACAATTACAAGTAAGTTTTAAAGTCTCTTCTGCCTGGTGTGGAGGGAGAGGCAGGCTCTGGGAGTTCAAGGCCAGCCTGGTCCACATAGTGATTTCCAGGAAAACCATAGCTATGTGGAGAAAAAAAATATGTGTCTCAAGAAAACCGAAAAATAGCGAGAATGTTCTTAAAAACAAAATAACAACAACAACAACAAAAAAACCTACAAGCTAGAGATATTTTAAGAACTCCCATTTCTTACATTACCAAATATTTTCAAGTTAGATTTTAAGAGTACTCATCCTTTCATGTAGCTGATACATTTCCCTGTGTGGTGCGTCCTCCTCCTGTGTGTGTGTGTTTCCAGGGGGCAGCGAGTGCACTAAATACAAGGCTGAGTAGATCACAGCACATTTTGAGATTGCCAAGTCCTCCTCCACCCCCAAGGGCAGAAGTTGCAGGTGTTGGTTTGCTCCGGCCAAACGGCATGTGGGTGAAGATGAAGAATGACTTGTAATAGCAGTGTGGATGGTGAGGTGACTGTGTGAGCCTGGGGACCTGAAGAAGGCGGTACTTACTGTGGGATGCAGGGCAAAGAAGGCGGTACTTACTGTAGGATGTAGGCGGTACTTACTGTAGGATGTAGGCGGTACTTACTGTGGGATGTAGGTGGTACTTACTGTGGGATGTAGGTGGTACTTACTGTGGGATGTAGGCGGTACTTACTGTAGGATGTAGGCGGTACTTACTGTGGGATGTAGGCGGTACTTACTGTGGGATGTAGGCGGTACTTACTGTAGGATGTAGGTGGTACTTACTGTAGGATGTAGGTGGTACTTACTGTAGGATGTAGGTGGTACTTACTGTGGGATGTAGGCGGTACTTACTGTAGGATGTAGGCGGTACTTACTGTAGGATGTAGGCGGTACTTACTGTGGGATGTAGGCGGTACTTACTGTGGGATGTAGGCGGTACTTACTGTAGGATGTAGGTGGTACTTACTGTAGGATGTAGGTGGTACTTACTGTGGGATGTAGGTGGTACTTACTGTGGGATGTAGGCGGTACTTACTGTAGGATGTAGGCGGTACTTACTGTAGGATGTAGGCGGTACTTACTGTAGGATACTGTAGGATGTAGGCGGTACTTACTGTGGGATGTAGGCGGTACTTACTGTAGGATGTAGGTGGTACTTACTATAGATGCAGGGCAGTGGTCTCTCTGTGTCTCGTCTTACTGTCAGCCATGCAAGCAAGAGAAGTGCGAGTCGCAGCTCCAGAAATAAGAGCAGTCATTGGTCATCTGCCTTTCTCCCCTCCCTGCTTGTCTCTTGGTAGTGTGTGTGTTTCTCTGTTTTACAAACACTGTGTGTTTCCGGTAATTCAGGGAGTCGCTTGCTTTGCACCTTCCCCAACTCCTGAAACAGGCTGGGACAAAGATAATATTTTGAGGGTGGGCTGGGGGCTTGGAGGAGATTTCAGAGGTGCTACTGGCCTTGAAAAGCTGTGGGCCTCATTAGTCCTTCAGGCCTGATTTCACTTTTCCCAGGAATACATTTGTCACTCACACTGTAAAAGGGCCCATTGTAGAGCTGTCACTGAGTCCCAGGGCCTGTAATGGACTAGAGAGAGGCTGGCTGTCTTTCCCAGGCTTAGTTAGAGCATGCTGCCCCGATGGAGGTCTTTCACTGACTTGACTCTCTTTGCAGGGTGATCAACGAGCTCATTGGGAACCTCGTTGGACATCTGTATTTCTTCCTCATGTTCAGATACCCAATGGACTTGGGAGGAAGAAACTTCCTATCCACACCTCAGTTTTTGTAAGTTTTTCTCCTCTTACTGGATGCCGTGTTGTCCTGTGTTTCAAGTGTCCTGATGGAGTTTAGTGAGAAGAAACAGTTTACTGCCCTTCCTAAGGGAGATGTGTGAGCCAGTAAAGATCTTCCTATGGTCACTGTCAGGACACCAGGGATTGGTGCCACAGCTCTGCCTCTTTCAAGACAGTTTCTTGCCAAGGTCACTGACTAGATTAAACCATCACAGAGATGAACTGTGCCCAGCAGGCTGAGGTACTTGAGGCTCAATAAGGACGACATCACCTTTTTCCTGGGACATTTGGTTTGGCCCATGATATTGGCTCAGTAAGGTAGCCCATTATTTGCAGTTTTTCAAATGTGTTTTTATTTGTTTCAGGGATAGGGTTCCTGCTGTGTAGCTCAGGCTAGCCTCAAACCCTCTATCCTCGGTTTCAGTCTCCCAAATGCTGCGACTGCAGGTGTGCTTCCACCCTGCCTGGCTTAAATTTTTTTTGGTTTTTCAAGACAGGGTTTCTCTGTGTAGCTTTGGAGGCTGTCCTGGCACTCACTCTGTAGACCAGGCTGGCCTCGAACTCACAGAGATTCGCCTGCCTCTGCCTCCCGAGTGCTGGGACTAAAGGAGTGTGCCACCAACGCCCAGCTGGCCTTAACTTTTATATATTAATGTTATAGACTAGAAATGTAAATTGTTTAAAGTTAAAATGAGAGGGTTGAGATTTGTGGAATGGTCTCAACTCCTTGGAAGAAAAACAATGATTTTCTTCTTTTAGAATTAACTAAGTAGAAGAGGCCAAGGGCAGTAGCTTTTGGGTCTTGGATGGCATTCCCTTTGTGTACTACTTTTGATACTGGTCAAGTGACTTATTAAAACTCCAACCTTTGGTTCATAGTCTGAGTTGAGAGGCTGCCCTGTCTCACAGGGCTGGAGAAAGCAGGGCTCATTGTTGGAGGCATAGCTGATGGGTTGTGGGTTGAAGGCATACGACTGGGATCTGGGTTAGTAAAACCCGTGGACCTAATGTTTTGGGGAGGACTGGCGACTGAGAAGAGATGCTAACACACTGAGTGTGTCAGAAGCATGACTCTTCTACTGGCCTAAAAAAGCTGCTGTCACAGCCTGCCTGACAAGCACACCTCGTCTTGTGCAGGGATAGAAATAATCACTTGCATTTAAGAGTTAAAACACTGAACCCTTTTGAATGAAGGCATTATTTTAATGTTTGCAGTTCTGTCTGTTTTCCACAAGGCAGGTGAGGGACAGTAACACCTGAGTAGTTTTTCTTTGCCCCAGCTCTGTGCAGGTTAGGGGATGTTTGTGGAAGACATTGAATTGTGAACTATAATATTCAGAAAAATTCAGTGGCTTGTTTGTTTTTAAAAGACAATAAGAAGAAATTTGTTTCTCTTCTTGCCACTGGGTTGCCTTCAGGCTGAAAGAAATAAATGACCACTCTGTTTGTAGTCACCAAAGGACATGCTGCGGCAGGCTTGGACCTCTGATCTAGGTTGTCAAGTAGGTTTGGCAGATGCAGCCACATAAAAAGCTTGCACTCTGGGGAGTCACCAACAGTCACTCTGCCTTAAATGGCTCGTTCCTGACTTAACAGCTTACAGATAGTTTTGAATTGTAGACAAAGGTTAGAAAATTCTAATGGCGAAACCAGCAGCACACTGGAGCCTGCCTGCCTTCCTCCCCTTGAGCGTTTCTGCTGCTGGACGCCCTTCTGTTAAATTTTGCATGAAGATCAATGGCAAACTGGCCTCCCTGCAAAAGCAGTAACTGCGTTGGAATTACCATAAATTTTTGTTGATTATGTGTAATTGGGTGTCTTTTTATTCTAATTACTGGCATTTAATTTCACTCTCAGCTTAAGCAACGGAGCTGGCTGTATTGTCTGGCATTTGCAGCAGAGTCAGAAGCCTTGCTGCCTTTTCAAGTGCTGGGTCTTTATGTACTTGAGGAGCAGTGCTCTACAAGAAGTCATAGGTGCTGATGAAATGCCCCTTCAATTTTTGGGTTTTGTATTTTATTTGTTAGTTTCTTAGAGACAGAGTTTTGCTGTGGACTTCCTGATGGCTGAGGGTTTGTCATCCTGCCTCAAACTCCCAAGTGCTGGGATTGTAGGCCCAAGTCCCATGTGTCACCATGTCACCATTCTAAGCTATCATATTCTGCACTCCATGTAAAAGACAGCCATATCTTCTTTTTGTTTTTTTTTAGACAGGGTTTCTTCGTTTCTCTGTGTGGCTTTGGAGCCTATCCTGGCACTTGCTCTCTGGATCAGGCTGGCCTCGAACTCGCAGAGATCCGCCTGCCTCTGCCTCCCGAGTGCTGGGACTAAAGGTGTGCACCACCAACGCCCGGTCCCATATCTTTTCTTTTGTACCGTTTTTTCTCAGGGTTAAGTTTCTGTTTCGGAGCTGCTAATGTTTCAACAGTGATACTCACTGTGCTGTTGTTCCGTAGCGCACGGCAAGGAGTGTGTAAAGGTACTGGCTTAGAGTCAGGGTGCCTGCGCTTGAATTCTGACCATTAGCCCTGAAGAGTTCTCAGGGCTTGCCTCCATTCTCTTGTTGATTTAATAAGTGTTAGGGCTGGGAACTGTGGCTCATTCCTCTAATCTCAGGTACTTGAGAGGGTGAGACCAGAGGTTCTGGAGTTCAAGGCCAGCCTGGGCAGCTTGGTGGGGACCTTGTCCATTTTTTTTTTTTTTTTTTTAACAAAAATAGTCTATGAGCATAGCTCAGTTGTAGAGTGTTACCCTGTACTCCTAAGGTTTTGGATTCAAGCCCCAGAACAGCCAAAAGACATAAAAAAGGAAGGTGTGTGTGTGTGTGTGTGTGTGTGTGTGTGTGTGTGTGTGTGTATGTGTGTGTGTGTGGTGTCCTCACAGGGTTGTTGTGACAATCCAATGAATTTCTAAACAACTACAGGTGTCCCTTGAACAGTGAGCTGCTTTCTTGTAAGGCTGTGCTGGTGTTGGGTGTTGATGTGAGTAGTCACTTGTCATGACGTATTCTGGGTGCAAAGGGTTTAAAACTAGGGTATCAGTTTGTACTCCCCGCCTCCCAGCAAAAAATTAAACTTTAGAATGTTGGACAATGTTACTGAGAACAAAGGCATGGGCTGAAGTTTTGTTAGCTGTCCTGTGATGTCTGGCTTATTAGTTTGTAAGGTGAGAGATCACGTGACTTTGAGCCTGTCTGTGATGGCAAGGGTGCAGTTGGATGGCAGGTGATGAGTGAACTAGAACCCATAGCTTAAAGACAGAGAGCGCCGACCCAGACGGCTCTGGTAGACTCCGCGCAGAACTGTGGAGATGGCTGAGAAGGGCTCAGGCATGCTGCCTGGGGTTTGTCCTCTGCAAATGAAGTGAGCTCATTTTGAGTTCTGTGATCTGGTCTGATATGCTGGCACACCAGTGTGCCTTATGCTTGCCGGGCTTGTGTGTGCGATCCTTTTCTTTCCATGTTGGCCTGCATACATTCCTTCTGTAATGGGTGCATCTAACTGAAAGCTTGATAAAGCTAAGGAATGTGAAAAGCAGTTGCCATCTGTGGCCAGGGCATGGCACTAAGTGCTGAAAAGGGAAGCTAAATAAGCCAGCCAGTGTCCCTGGTCTCTCGGTGTGACAAATGTCTGGAAGGTAGTCCACAAGTGACTGGCTTGTCTCTTTTTCTCTCTACTCCAGGTACCGCTGGCTACCCAACAGGAGAGGAGGGGTGTCCGGGTTTGGGGTGCCCCCTGCTAGCATGAGGCGAGCTGCTGATGAGAATGGAGGCGGGAGACACAACTGGGGCCAGGGCGTCCGACTTGGAGACCAGTGAGGAGCAGCCCCTGACCTGCCCACCAGCCTGCGAAGCAGATGGCAGTGCCCTCCCGCTGCCAGGCCCGCTTAATGGCCAAGGTTTTGCTGCCGTGCTCGGACCTGACCCACGCTGAATGTAGTCTTTGAGTACAAGATGAGATTTTTTAACCCTGAAGGAAAATACAAGTGTTGCTCAAGTTTCATGCTTCCCATTCAAGTCTTTACTGCTGTGAAGAACAAATATCAGCTGTGCAGATTTTAAAACCGACTCATTTGCTGGTGTCTTCTCTTCCTCCCTTTCCGTCTGAATAATGGGCTGGCCAAGTGGGGTTGGTTAGCCAAGCCCCACCCAAGGGCCCCTTCCTCTTTCTCACACACGTCCCCAGGGTTGCTGCTAGAGTTGTTCACAAAATGGTTTTGCCTTTGACAAACTCTTATGTATTGATTTTTGCCAAAGCTTGGTCACAAAGAGCTTGTTCACGCCTGGTTCTCAGCTGTCCCTGGCAGGACTGTGACAGTAGGGAGAAGACTGGATGAAGCGCTTTCTCAGCTGTGGGGACTGCATCAGCCTGACAACAGTGCAGCCATTTGCTGCCTCCTCAGATATTTTTATACAAAAAGCACCACTGAGTCAGTGAGGGCTCAGGCTGGGATAATGAGGTTTAGGAGTTGTTGCTACCCTCTTTTCTCCCCCTAAGCCAAGTGATCAGAACTATAGCGGAGGTGCTTCTAACACAGAGAATGGGTTTAAACATGACCTCCTTGTGTTTCTTCCATGGGGTGGGCTGGCATTGTGTACCCAGAGCAGTGGTGCTGTGCTGGGTTGTGTTAGGCGGTTCCAAATCACACTGGCCAGACAGATGTCCTTGGAGGCCAGCCTGGGGCTTGATTCCGTTTCATCCTCATTGTGAGTGTGTGTTCATTGAGTCGGTGGAGGAGAGAGCGTCAGACTCTTGAAATTTTTCTTCCATTTTGTTCTTGTCCCTTAATTCCGGTCAAGTGTCTTGTTAATGGTGAGGGAATTACGGCTCTTGGGATTCGTGTCAATCAGGTTTGGAGGCTAACAGAGGCACACCTGAGTAAGTCACACGGAATTAGAGTCTCCACTAGCTTTAGACTTACTCGTGTCTCTTGTCCTGGGTCATGCATGTATACACTTTGTGAATCAGACCCACTCCCCTTTTTACGGGTGGGCTTCTGGCTGCTGAGCTCAGCTCATCACTAAATAAAGTTTTCTGAAGGCTACAGTGCTTTATATAGTTACTTTATGCTTTCTTTCTGAATCCAGGCTGCTGGGAGCAGTGTCATGGCCGCTATACTTTGAATGCAGTCAAAAGCTTTCTGACACTTTGGTTGGTTCCTTGCAGGAAATGGGCCCTAACAGTATGACTTGTCTTTGTCTGCGCATTAAAACTGTGATGTGTGTTAAATTAGGAAATGGGAGTTGGAAAAAGAGTTCCGTTTCATGAGTTGGTGTGCCTCTCCATGTTTAATTTGTATGATACACTCTTGGGTGGAGAGAGGCTGAGCCTAAACTCTCTGGCTCTCCTGCTGACCTGAGGCTGTGATAACGTGTGTTTGTAAAATTCCAAACGCCACTCTCCCTATGGCCTTGCACGTGCTCTCCCTGTGCAAGGTGGAGGCTCGAACTCGGAAAGGACTCTACTAGCGAGAGAGCAAGAGATCCTTCTGTGCTCTCTTAGCAGGCTGGCTCCCGAGAGCACTGGTTGTTAAGAGTCTGCAAGTGTGTAGAACTTCCCTGTTGAAGGCAAAATGTTCATTAGAGTTTTTCTTCCAGACATGGGTAGGAAGCTGATAGTTTTATTTTCTTGCCTGGATTACCAAAGCGAGATATTTGAGTTTTGACTTCACAAGCTAAGACATCACAGTGGGTTCTCTTTATGAATGTGAAAAAAAAAACTTATTTTGTACAGACAGCTTTCCTTTTTGTAACTAATCCTTTTTACTGGTAAATATTGTAAATTAAAATGTGCAACTTGAAGGCTGTCTATGTTATGTTTCCGTACCTCTGCTGTGCTGTGTTATATGATGTAATTTATGTGACTGTCTTCACTGGATCAGTTTTATGTGATCTCCAGTAGTTTTTGATTAGCAGGACACAGCAAGCCTTTTTGTATATGATTGTTGTTCATATATTAGAAAATGTCAGAATTCCTGGAAGAATTAGTACTGAGTTTTCCTTTGTGTGTGTGTGTGTGTGTGTGTGTGTGTGTGTGAGAGAGAGAGAGAGAGAGAGAGAGAGAGAGAGAGAGAGAGAGAGAGAGAGAGAGAAGAGAGAGAGACAGAAGAGAGAGAGAATATGAGAGTGTGTATGTGTGTGTGTAAGAGAAAGTATGTCTGTGTGTGAGAGAGTGTGAGTGTGTTTAAGAAAGGGTGCCTGAGTGAACTTGTAAGAAAGAGTGTGTGAGTCAGCCGGACATTGGTGGCACACGCCTTTAGTCCCAGCACTCGGGAGGCAGAGGCAGGCGGATCTCTGTGAGTTCGAAGCCAGCCTGGTCTCCAGAGTGAGTGCCAGGAAAGGCTCCAAAGCTACACAGAGAAACCCTGTCTCGAAAAACCAAAAAAAAAGAAAAAAGAAAAAAGAGTGTGTGTGTGTGTGTGTGTGTGTGTGTGTGTGTGTGTGTGTGTGTATGTATGTATGTATGTATGTATGTATGTATGTATGTATTGATTGGGTCTTGGTATATACCCCAGACTGTAAACTTGGCCTTCCAAGTTCTGAAATTAGATATATACCACCACCTCTAGCTTGGGTTTTTATTTAATGAAGCAGGATGCTTCCAGATTTTAGGTTTTCACCCAGGGGTGTGAGTGTTGGAACTCTGGAATTATACAAACCTTTCTTTAATATAAGAACTGCAGACTAGAACACATATGCTTAGTTTTTCATCTTAATGGTGAGCAGTTTGAGTATGGCTTCCTGGCCTTGCGATGCATTTATTCCAAGATAGAGCAACACAAGGAAGCAGAGCTGTGCACCTCCTTTCTCCTAGAGAAATAATGGAACAAGAAGAAGGAAAGACCCTATTTATTTGTGAAGACAGGACATTGCCAGTCTTGTGATGTTCTGCTACATTTGAACAGTGCTAATAGGCAATGTTGCAGTTGCCAGCATCTTCCTTGCCGGCGGTGTAAGGTCCACGCTGTTTGACATTTTCAGTAGTAACAATACTGAATAATGAAGCTTGTTAACCCTTGGGAAAAGGTATGTGTCTTTCTGGACTTGTCACTGGTAGTGTCTTCGAAGCCTGGCCTTGGCAAGGGATTTGTTTATTTGTTTGCTTTCAGAGTGGCTGTGGGTTGGGACTGGGTGTGTCCTGTGATTCCTGGGGGGTGTGGCTTAAGGCCAGGCTCTTGCCCAGGTCTTTCCTTTCCCTTCTTCCACATTGTTAGGTTCTGTCTGGTCTGTCCTGACATGCTAACGTCTGTACTCTGGTGTATTCCATTGTGAATATTTTAGGACTCCGTGGTGGCTTTTCTGACACAAAATTCAGTTGGGATGGGGGGGGGGAGAGGGAGAGTAATTAGCTTGTGTCATTTGCTTTCTACATGTTTTTAAAGTTCCTGGCGATTCTGATACTCAGTTGGCTTTGGGAACCAATGTTTAAACCATCTCTTTCCTTTTATTAAATGTGTCCTCTTGATAATTTCATACACATGCCTGTATTGTACATTTTGATCACTGTTGCTGTCATCCTCTCTTATCCCCGCTCACACCTACTACCAACCCCCTCCCAGTCCTTTTCCCACGTTGAGAGAGTTGGGTTTTGTGACCCAGAGTGTAACCGGGGCTGTTGGTGTGTTTTCGGTTTGCTGCCGTTCACTGGAGCATGGTGAACTCATCAGTGGGTATACGGTCGAAGGCAATGTCTGCCCTCTGCCAGAATGCATCAGCAGCTCAGAGCTCAGCAGGGAAAGCAGGGTCACACGGGCCCCTTTTGGATCTATGACTCTTGACAAGCTCAGCCTCGTGCTGACCCATTGCTGGCTGCTCCTGCTGTTGTGAGATTGCGCCGTACCTGCACAGTCCCATAGACCTCCCTTTCCTCCAGCTCTGACATCCTTCATGTTCTTTCCGCACTGTTCCCGCAACCTTAGAGGGAGGGAGAGCTAAGCCCTCAGCTGTAGCTTGGTGTCTTGAGCAATTCTTCCTTCATTTGCTACCTTGCATTGTATTTAGAAGGCAGCGTGGGACAGTGTCAGTTCAGCTAACCGGTAACAGTAGGTGTCCACCAAGCAAGGCCTCAGATTTCAGCCATGAGTTTTTAACTGTTTGTAGTGCCAGGCTTGGGGTTCCTCTTGTGGAAGGGACCTCAAAACCCGTCCGTGCTTCGTTGCCCCCCACAGTTGTGCCACAATTGCATTAGTGGGCACATCTTACTTGACAGGTTGGTATTGTAGCTCATAGGGTTGTTAGCTGGGTAAGGCCCCTCTCTACTCAGCTTATGCTGTACCTTCTGGTACTGTGACAGCTGGCTATCCAGGAGGAAACCTCCAGTCAGATCCAGTTTGACCTCTCTCTGTCTCTTATACCCAGTGTATGTGGCGTCTTCAGCCATAAGGTCTTATCAGCTAGTTCTGTGGGACAGCCAAAGGGAATTTTGTTTTTTTGTTTTTTTAAGACAGGGTTTCTTTGTGGCTTTGGAGGCTGTCCTGGAACTCACTCTGTAAACCAGGCTGGCCTCGAACTCACAGTGATCCGTCTGCCTCTGCCTTCAAGTGCTGGGATTAAAGGTGTGCGCCACCAACATCTGCCTGCCAAGGGGAATTTCAAGGACCTATATTGTAGTGGAAACTTCTGGAGCCTCCCTGACCATCGGCTCATAAGCAGGTAACCCATACTTGGCTGTTAGTTTAAGCGTTATTCAGCCATGTAGGCTTATCACCCTCCTAACTCTTGTTTTTTTTTTTTTTTTTTTTTTTTTTTTTTTTTTTTTTTACAAAGTAGTAGGTTTCCATTTGGCTTTTTCCTGCACCCTTCATTCTGTAAACCAATTTTTGAAGTATTTTTTTCCAGATAAGGAAAGACTCGATAAGCCATGCCATTAAGTGCCAAAGACAAGAACCTTACTTCTTGCTGTTCTTTATTGAAAGCAAAGCAGATGCCAGCAGGACACGCTCTGTCTTCAGGATGTGTGCAGTCCACTTGGCCCCGCCGTGGGTAAATCAAACACCGTTCAATTCAGCAAGCCTCCAGCATGGAGATACTAGGCAAGAGGAGCTTGGTGTTGAGGAATCGGTAGGCAATTGTAGGCGAAGGTAGAGAGAAGCCGCTTGTTCTGGGGCGAGGCACTAGCAAGAGTAACAACAAAAGGAAGCTCATTCAGAAATTAGAGGGCTAGGTGTAGCAGCTTGTGCCTGTAATCCTGGTGTTGGGCTCGGCGGTCCGGAGATGAGGGCGTCCTTGAACCTCGCTGACCTAGCCTGAATGGATGGGCTTCAGGTTCAAACAATGAAGGTGGAGTATGCTTGAGGAAAGATGGCTGCTGCCCACCTCTGGCCTCCACACACGAGTGCACAGGTGCACACACTCGCCCTAGCAAGTACAGTCCAACCCACACAAAAGGAGTTTTCGAGCTGAGGGACTTTAGGCTGGACATGCAGAAAACAGGTAGGGTGTGGCTGGGGAAAGGCTGAGAAGGGAGATGGGGACCCAATTCAGCAGCGGGAGTTAGGAGAGAAGGCTGGGCCAGGAAGCCAAAGACAACACTGCCCAAATTTTGTGGTGGTGGCTGTGGTGCAGTTCATGATAAGGTTTGCTCTGACCCAAGGTGTTGGGTTTGGGGGTGGGGCAGAGTGCCACAGTGACTGGGCTGAGAGAAAGACCGGCTGCAGAATGGCTAGGACTTAGGAAGAGGATTGCCTATGCTGAATGGTTTCTACTGGCAGCTGGGCTCCGGGAACTCCGGGTAGGAAGAGGCCTGATAGACCTTATTTACAGGCAGGGCTGGTACTGTATGTTGTAGACAACTGGATGCTGAAGGGCAGGCATCCGTTCTGAGCCATCATGTATATACGTCTTTTTCTGTGGAAAAAGGCATCATGAAATTCTAACCCATCCAATGATCTCTTGCTGGGAAAGGGACAGCTCTGTAGGTCCAGGTGAGGGAGAGGCAGTTCTGACTCTGTCATCCTGCAGGGCTCAGCTTAAGCAGTATTTCATCAAGGAGAGACAGAGGCCTGCAGGGAAAATTAAGTGCCATCCCATGCGTTCCCATGGTACCCCGGTCTGTGCTTGGTGACACACATTCTGTCGTTTGCTTAATCTTTTCCATGGTTGGTAATTGTCATTCCACGTTCAAGACTGTTCAAGAACCGCAAAGGAACACCAAATAAAATGCAGGGGTTTGTGGGATTTTGTTTGGTTTATTTTTTAGTTGGGTTTTTGAGACAAGATCTCATGTAGGCTCATATTGGTCTCACTGGGTAGCTTTCAACTTCTGATCCATCTCTTCTGTCTCCTAAATGCATGGATTATAGGCATATACCAACCATGCCTGGCTTATGCATTGCTAGGGATCAAACTCAGGGTTTTACCAATGCTAGGAGAGCACTCTGCCCATGGACCTGGCTCTCTCGCCTTGTCACGTGGTTTTGGAGTTGAGTAGAGATTTTGGGCTTCTTTAGGAGAGCTAAGGACCTGGTCCCCCAAGAGCATTGAAAGATGATGGTGTTCATGTAAAAAGACATAGTTCTCCGAGACAAGGTATTTAAAGAGGTTGGGAACAATGGGAAGAATACACTCATGATGTTTCTTTTCAAAGCAACCAAACAGCCCTGTCTACAGTGTGTAGTTACAGGCTAATGAGCCTCATACTTGGGGTGCTTTGGATAAAGGAGATGGTACAGACTGAAGGCAAGCAAGAGTATGTGGGAGTTAGTTGAAGGTGTAAATGTAGTTCGCTCTCTGAGAAATCCCCCTGGGGTCAATGCACACGTCAGTGTACTAGGGAGGGGAAACCCCTGGTTTGTCATGGGACCACACAGACCTCGGAGTACAGAACTGAATTCAGTTAGGTACAGGACATGAGGCACTTTGGCAGAGTAACAGGGCTCATTGGAAGCCTTCACCTGACCCAGAGAATCTGATTTCTCCTTGGTGTGCTGGCCTTTTCCCAAGGGCTGGCATGGGCACAGTGCGTCCTTGTTATTGAGGACAATCAGCGTTGGCACAGGGAGCCTTTGGCTTTGGGCTGTACGCGTCTTGATAAAGAAGTAACTCAGCTCTAAGGATGTAATGCATCCCAGCCAGGGCCTGCCTCCCTCCTCGTGGTGCCTGGACTCATTCCTGGAGAGGAGATTGAGACTTCATGGTCATATAGGCTCTCGGTGTAAGAACCCTGGCTAAGTTAACCCCGAAGAGAGTCTATTGGAGGGGCGTGGAAGAACTGGTGGCCGGAGGACCTGCTTCGGACTCTTATATTGGCAGGTCTCCCAGGATCCAGGAGGCAAGCACTGGGCTCATCCCTTGCTGGGCCATGTTCATTTCACCGCTGACTCTGTGCCCGTGTTCCCTCAGTCTTGCTGGCCCAGATTAGACATTTTGCTCCTGGCTTTAAACTCAGGGAAAAACATCTGACTGGCAATCCCATGATGGCTACCCATAGTAGGAGGAGAGGTCCTTGTCTAAAAGGACATCCGAGTGCTCTTGCCGGAAGAAGTGGGTGCTGGGTATTTATGCCAGACATCTGGCCTCCAGGGAGAAGCTACTGGCTGTGTTTCATTTTAGCCTGAAGATGAGACAGTGTCTCCACCCTTGAACTTGGCTACCAAGAATGTAGCAGGGAGTGTACAGTTTGCTGATTATTTAGGGGCTGGACAGGGCGGCCTGCACTTGAAGGTAGGGACTGTGTCTCTCTGGCTGTCCATCACATCTCCAGCAGAGCCCTCCCTGTGTGGGCTTTTTGTCTTAGGAGTTATTGTCTTAGGGTTTCTGTTGCTGAGATAAACACCATGATCGGAAGGCAAGTTATAGAGGAAAGGGTTTATCTGGCTTACACTTCAGCATTGCTGTTCATCGCTGAAGGAAGGCAACGACAGGAACTCAAACAGGGCAGGATCCCAGAGGCAGGAGCTGATCCCAGAGGCCATGGAGGGACACTGCTTACTGGCTTGTTTCTCCTGGCTTACTCAGCCCGCCTTCTTATAGAACCCAGGACCAGCAGCCCAGGGATGACATCACCCACACTGGGCTGGGCCCTCCCGCATTGATCACTAAATGACGAAATGCCTTACAGCTGGATCTCATGGAGGCATTTCCTCAGCTGAGGCTCCTTCTCTGATGACTCTAGCTTATGTCAAGTTGACACAAAACCACCCAGTACTGACCCCTTGCCAACTTGACACACAAATACATCCCTTCCTTTCTTATTCATCCCCAAGATCTTAAGTAACTTTACAAGTCCCACCATCTTTACAAATTCAAACACATTAAAATTTCACTTCCTTTAAAATAGCCGACCTCTTTAAAAATACAAAGTCTTTTCAAATTCAAGTCTCTCAACTGTGGGCTCCAGTATTTTCTTACTTCAAGGGGGGGTGGTGGAAATGGGCACAGTCACAGTCAAATCAAAACAAAATAAAAATCTAACCATCCATTATCTGGGATCCACTCATGATCTGGAAACCTGCAAAGGGCGTGGGTCACTTACTCGGCTCCATCCTTGTCAGCACAGGCAGCTCCTCTTGAGGCTCCAGCTGGCTCCACCCCGCTGCTGCTGCTCTTGATGGTCATCCCACTGTATTGGCATCTCCAAAATGCCAAGGTCCGTTGTTGCAACTGGGCTGCACTTTCACCAATAGCCCCTCATAGGCTCTCCTCATGGTGCCTCAACTTCTCTGCATGACTCCTTCAGTCCTGGGCCTTTAACTGCCATGGAGGCTGCATCTTTGCCAATGGCTTCTCGGGGCCTCTCACTGTGCCAAGCTGGTCTCTTCTTAATCACCACCAATTTCTTAGCTCCAGCAACCAGCATCAGGTATCCCAGCACAGAAAAGGTTTGCTTTAGTATTTCTGGTATCTTGTTAATCACAGCTGATTCTTCAGCCCCAGTTAACCAGAACTACAGGCTCTTACTTCAAAATAACAAATGGGACCCCCTTTCTCTTCAGAATCACCATGGCGGCTGGGACCCTGTATACATACATATCCTGAAAACTGGAGAGCCTTCAAGGCCCTCATCGCTGCTCAGTACAGCGGGGCTCAGGTCTGCGTGCTCTCCACACCACCCCACTTCTACTTTGGCCAAACTGGCCGCACCCCTGAATTTCTCAGAAAATTTCCTTCTGGCAAGGTTCCAGCATTTGAGGGTGATGAGGGATTCTCTGTGTGTGAGAGCAATGCCATCGCCTATTACGTAAGCAATGAGGACCTGTGTGGAAGTACTCCAGAGGCAGCAGCTCAGGCAGTGCAGTGGGTGAGCTTTGCTGACAGTGACGTCATTCCTCCAGGCAGCACCTGGGTGTTCCCTACCGTGGGCATCACGCGCCACAACAAACAGGCCACTGAAATTGCAAAAGAGCAGTGAGGCGAATCCTGGGGCCGCTGGACACTCATTTGAAGACCAGGACTTTTTTGGTGGGTGAGCGAGTGACCCTGGCTGAGATCACAGATGTCTGCACCCTTCTGTGGCTCTACAAACAGGTCTTAGAGCCTTCTTTTCCTCAGGCCTTCCCCAATACCAACCGATGGGTCCTTAACCTGTGTTAACCAGCCCCAGTTCAGGGCAGTCTAGCGGGAGGTGAAGCCGTGTGAGAAGATGGCCCAGTTTGATGCTAAGAAGTTTACAGAGAGCCAGCCTAAAAAAGAGACTCCAGCCAGGCGTTGGTGGCGCATGCCTTTATTCCCAGCACTAGGGAGGCAGAGGCAGGCGGATCTCTGTGAGTTCGAGGCCAGCCTGGTCTCCAGTGCGAGTGCCAGGATAGGCTCCAAAGCTACACAGAGAAACCCTGTCTCGAAAAACCAAAAAAAAAAAAAAAAAAAGGAGACTCCAAGGAAAGAAAAGGGTTCACGAGAAGAGAAACAGAAGCAGCCCCAGGCTGAAGAAAAAAGAAAGAAGAAAACAGAAAGAAGAAAAAAGGCAGCTGCCCCTGCTCCTGAGGAGGAGATGGAAGAGTGTGAGCAGGCACTCCCTTGCTGAGCCCAAGGCCAAGGACCGCTTTGCTCACCTGCCCAAGAGTACCTTCGCATTGGATGAATTTAAGCGGAAGTACTCCAATGAGGACACGCTGTCTGTGGCACTGCCATGTTTTGGGAGCACTTTGGTAAGGATGGCCTGTGGTATGCTGAGTACCGCTTCCCTGAAGAGCTCACCCAGACCTTCATGAGTTGCAACCTCATAACTGGGACATTCCAGCGATTGGACAAACTGAGGAAGAATGCCTTTGCTGGCGTCATCCTCTTTGGAACCAACAACAGCAGCTCCATTTCTGGTGTTTGGGTCTTCCGTGGCCAAGAGCTTGCCTTTCCTCTGAGTCCAGATTGGCAAGTGGACTACGAGTGAGATACATGGCGGAAACTGGATCCTGGTAGCGAGGAGACCCAGACCTTGGTTGGAGAGCACTTTTCCTGGGAGGGGGCCTTCCAGCTTGTGGGCAAAACCTTCAATCAAGGCAAAATCTTCAAGTGAACATGTCTTGCCATTGCCCAGCTGCCTGCACCTACTGGTAAAGGAAACTGAACATTGAAAAAAAAAAAAAACAAAAAACAAATGGTCCCATAAAGTCTTTAAATTTCCCTCTGAAGCTTCACAAACCAGGCCTCCATTGCACTGCTCTCAATATTCTTCCAGAACTGAGGTCTCAATGGCTTCTCTTGCCCAGGGTTCTAGCCCTCTGATGACTAGCTCGTGTCAAGTTGATTCACAAAACCACCCAGAACAGTTACTGGAGGAATTAAGGTTTCACGACCTAAATTGTTTGCTGTGACTAGCTCTTCTATTCTCTGTATTTTTGCATCATGTCTAGGCCCCTCCAGTGTCCTGGGTAATTTAGCTCTTATTTCATGCTGCTACCCAGCAAACTCAGAATTTGTAGACCCATCCATCTCAGAACCACAGAACAAAGCTGTTGACCAGGTAGGTACAAGGGTCAGGTGAGGGAAGCAGATGAATTCTGTTAAAGAAATGAAGGCTATTCCCTGTGGATGTATTCTTCAAGATTCTGCAATACGCCGAATAGAGGGTTGAACGCAGATGCCAAAGTTCTATGTACCAAAAACCAGAGTGTGACCTCATTTGGAAAAGTAGGTCTTTGCCATTGTAATTAAATTCTGTTGAGATGAGGTCATCTTATATTAGCTGGGTGATCCTGAATCCAGTGGCAAGAGTCTTAGGAGACATATGGGAAAAGGTGACGTGTACAAAGATGGGGCTAGAGTTTGGAGTGGTATGGCCGCAAACCAACAGATGCCTTTTAGAAGCTGACAGGCAACAGGCTGCATTCTTATGACTCTGGAAGGAAAGTTGACCCTGCCAACGTCTTGTCTCAGGCTTGTAGCCTCCAGAAACTGAGAGAATTCCTGTCTGATTTTATATCCTGAAGTCTGTGGTTGTTTGTCCCAGCGATTCTAGAAAGCTGACACACCCTAAAGAGCTTGTGCCATCTTCTAGTCCCTGCCGTGCAAGGAGCCCGCTTTTCTCCCCCCTTTTTTTATTTCTATTTTTTTGCATTTTTTATTAATTTAGTTTTTTACATTCCAATCCCAGTTTCCCCTCCCTCCTCTCCTCCTGCTGCCCCCACTCCCCCTCTCCTCCCATCTGCTCCACAGAGAGGGTGAGGCCTCCCCTAGGAAGTCTACTGTCTGCCCCACCATCTCGTTGAGGCAGGACCAAGGCACCTCCCCACCCCAACCCCCTGTGTCTAGGCTGGGCAAGGTGTCTCTCCATCTAGAATGGGCTCCACTAAGTCATTCTGTACATTAGTGTTAGGTCTTGGACCCACTAATATATTGTCCCAGTCACACCATTGTCAGCTATATTAAGGGAGCCTAGTTGGGTCTTATGCAGATTCCCCATTAGTCAGACCTGAGTCAGTGACCTCTCACCAGCTTGGGTCAGCTGATTCTGTGGGTTTCCCCACCATGGCCTTGACTCCTTTGTTCAAGTTCTTGAGGGGCCCTCTTTTCTTCCTTTCATCCCTGCTCATCTGATTTTTTTTCTCTTCAACCGAGCCACGCTCCAGCTCCACCCAGCACACCACGGGTTGGACAGCATTGCCTGAGGTTGTCTGTGCTTCTTTTCTTTGTTCGCTCAAGAACTTTGATTGAGAAGCTGACCTCGGGCTTCTTTCTGGATCCTAGTGTCAGCCTTCTGTGTCCTGGATCACGGGCAAAGGGCAGAGGGCACCTAGATCAGGCTCTCAGACTCTATCCATAGAAGCCATGCGCTAATGAAACCTCGACTCTTACTGTGTAGAAGCCGAGTAGAGCTGATCTGAACTGTGTGGCACAGATGGCTCACCAACGGCAATTACAGCAATGAGCCACTGCGCTCTCCCGGGTGAGGAAGATGGCTCCGAGAGAAAAGGGCTTGCTGTGTACGGATGAGGCTCTGAGTGTAGATCTCAGCATCCATGTGAAGAGCCGGGTGTGGTGGTGCACGCCCATGATGCCAGCTCTAGCGGGCAGAGACAGATGAATTCCTGGGGCTTACCTGGCCAGGCTGCCTAGCCAATGGGTGAAGCACCAGGTTCAGTGAGAGAGCCTGCTCAAATCAATCAAGTAGAGAATGGTAGGGACAATTTGTAGCCTCTACTTGTGCACACACAGGTTAGCACTTGCTAACATGTACATTTGTACATGTGTGCACATACATACATATTCTAATCTGGCTTCATTTCTGGGCCACCGCTGTAGAGGTTATCTTTGTAGCCTCAGATTTTTCAGGGGGGGGGCGATAAATAGCTCATCCGTCCCCCGCTTAGTTTGGTAACTGGGGAATAGGCACAGCTATTCAATGGCAAGCAAATACTAGTATCGTCATAGAGACACTGTCACTTAAGGGTGGGACTAGGTGGAGGTCCTAAAAAGTAACCTCAAACATTGAAAGCCTCCACTGGCCACTGGCACAGCTGGGTAAGGACAGTTGGTCGCTGCCTGCTTACAAGGGGGGAAACAGGGCAGCGGGGCAGCTTCTGGGGGGCCAGCTGTGTCACAGGGCTGCACACAGTTCCTTACCAATTACTAAATGTTTCTCTCAGGGAAGAAAAATTAGAGCTTTCTTATTTACCTTCCCATCCGGGGAAAGTGCTTCCTCTTCCCCAGAAATTCCCAGGATGAATACTAACTACTTCCTAAGGGGTTCTTTCTGTTACCACTCATAGGACAGAAAGTGCCTGTTGGGGGACGGGACCTAAGTAAGGTTTATATGTATTGATAGCGGTGACAGTCCCCCACGTCTCCATTTCTTACCACTCTAGAGATTCAGTTCCCGTTCCCGTGTGGGTAAGCCAGCAGGGTGGTGGCTGTGAAGAGGCAGAGAGTGTAGGGCTTAGCTCGCTGCAGGGATTCAGAGCCTTGGAGTCCCTTCATCTGCTGAGGACTCTTAGTCACTCTTAGTCTTCCAGGACCCAGGTCCCTCATTGCATCCTTTGCAGGTAAAGGTCGGGCTGAGGGAGGGAAAGGGAGCAGAGAAATGTGCGAGGATATCCTTAGTGGCCAGGCTGAGAGCAGCTCGCATCACTGCCCACACACCCACACGTCATCTGTTGGCCAGGGCCCCTCCCCGGGTCCCAGCCAACGCCAAAGAAACCCACAAATGTAATCTTGTGCACACAGGAGGAAAATCAAATGAAGGCTGGAGAAAAAGCCAAGCGCAGTGCCACATCACATCCCAGTGACCATGACCATTATGACAGGAGGCACAGTGCCTCCACGAACAGTCTTCATATATCTTGGCAAATATGTGGGCGCGTGTCTCGTTGGCTGCACCGTGGCTGGTTCCTAGGAGCTGGAGTGTAGCATTCAAGGCCTGAACATGTTCAGCTGCAGTAGCAACTATTGGAAACTCAAAACTCACAGATTTCCCAGGCCAGTGAGGCAGCTCAGGGTAGAAGTGCTCGTTATACAAGGTGGGAGAGAGAACCGACCTCCACAAGTTGTCCTTTGACTTCACACACGCACCAAGCCGTGTGTCTGCATGTTCGTATGGGCACCTAGATGCATGCACGTGCGCGCGCATGCGCGCACACACACACTAAATAAAATTGTTTGAAAAAAAGAAACTTGAGTCTGGAGAAATGATGCCGCAGTTTAGAGCACTTGTTGCTCTTTCAGAGGACCTGGGTTCAATTCCCAGCACCCACATGGTGGCTCACAAACATCTGTAACTCCAGTTCCAAGAGATCCAACACCAGCAGGCACCAAGCATGTATGTGGTACCCATATATTCATGCTGGCAAAACATTCGCCACATAAATCATTCTAAAAATAAAGCAGCAACTTAACAGGTTTCTAACTGAATAGGCTGACCCTGGTGGTGTGGTGAGAATGAGGAAGACGTTTGCCCTCTGGGGTGATGGGGGAGGTCCTTCTGTACATATCTTTCTCTTATTGGTTGATGAATAAAACACTGTTTGACCAATAAAGGCAGGAATAGAGGCAGGGCTAGGAGACGATGAGGATGCTGGGGAGGGGAAAAGACTCCATGGAGCTGAGGAAGGAGTAGCAGGTCCAGACCCTTCTCTGGGTAAGATAAGACCACGTGGAAATACGTAGATTAATAGGAATGGGTTAATAATTAATACAGAGCTGGCCAATAAGAAGCTCTAGCCATTGGCCAGCAGTTTCATAACTAATATAGCATCCGTGTGTTTATTTGGGGCTGAAGGGCGGTGGTGAAGGGAACAGCTCCCCATTTCAGCAGCCATAACAACCAAACACATGCTTGCCTGACTTTGTCTTGGTCACTAGAAAGTCAGATGCCTGCCTCGTGGCAAGGAACCAATCAGAAGTTAGCTGGTGGTGCTATGCTTTACGGCTCTGGGTGTGTTCTATGGACAAGTGCACAGCAATGACACACAGAGCATAGCAACCACCCTGGGAGGGCCTATGGGCCATAACAACCAGTTGACCAATCAACACAGGGCAAACCCTCCAAGCCTGGAGGCACACCAATCGTGAGCCTGTTCGTACCCCTAGACACGCCCCTTACGCTGCCCTATATAAGATCTCTATGATGCTTCAAGCTGTCTTTGCTAGCCATCTGCCATGGCGGGTGGATGAAAGACCCGAGCTAACTTGGGGTTGGTTAGCTCATTAAACAACTATAATAAAGCCTCATGCAGTTTGCATCAAGCTTTCAACTCCACCTGGTGATTGGGGTGGCCGAGGTCCTGGGCAGAGATCCTGGGGTCCTCAGGCAGAAAGCCTGAGCTTTCCGGGGGTCTTACAGTGGGACCTGGCAGGATAAGAAATGTCAGCAACACCGGGGCTTCCCGAGGCCCTCTCTCTGTCCTGTTTTCTCGCCCTGCTACCTGAGGCCCTGCTAGAAGCCTTGACTTCTTACATCCAAAAAAGTACCCACAACCTAAATTTTGGAACTGGAACCCCCCCCCCCCACACTTCCTTGTCTTCAGCCTTCCTGTCTTCTACTCCAGTGTCTTCCTGGTGGTCATCCTCTCCAGCGTGCAGCCTACACATTGGAGAACACGCCTCGTGCAAGGAAGCACACCGGGAGGCCTTGCAGACCCGAAAAGGCAAAGATGAATTTCCTTTAGGGATAGTGGTGGGGAGGGAAGCTGGGATCACTCGTGCATTAATGATTTTTGTGTCTGCCACACAGAGAAGGGGAGTTACAGAAAAGCCCTTGAAGACCATTAAGATGAAATACCTGAGGAGGACGGCTCCTTATTAATATTCAAACCCTCGGGGCTGTGATCAGAGGGAGGCAGGGCTGAAGTGAGGAGGCAGAGGGCTGTGGCAGGGAGGGCACTGGGGGAGGAGCCTGCTGCTGGGGCTGTTAGACCTCGGCAGGGAACCTGGCGTGACCCCTGGGCTGGGCCCTGCAGGTTCCTGCGGGTGGGTTAATGGTCAAGGTTCTAACTCCTCTGTAGCCTGGCCTTGATTAACGTGCATTTGGGGAGGTGCAGAGAGGCTCCAGCTTTCTCATCTCCCGAGAGAAAAACATAATCATTAATCAACATTACTGGGTCCCACTCAGACTAAGTGGCCTCTTGTGATTAAGAAGGGGCTCTTGAAAAAAAAAAAAAAAGCAGTCTTTTTAGCATTTTGATATTTTGAGCCTGTGCATTTGACAATGGATTTCTTGCTGGGGGGTTGGCGGTGGGAGGAGCTGTTGTCCAGGGTGGGTGCTCTCTCTCTCTCTCTCTCTCTCTCTCTCTCTCTCTCTCTCTCTCTCGTGTGTGTGTGTGTGTGTGTGTGTGTGTGTGTGTGTGTGTGTGTGTGTGTGTGTGAATACACTCACCTGAGAAACAATGACAGACGGAGGGCTGTGTGTGGGAGTGTACTTAGGCAGCCGGCCATGCTCCCCTCTCTAGCGAGCAGGGCTGGATTCCCACTGGGCGCCTTTCTCTGAGCAGGAGCTGCAGTCTGCTGGGAGTGAGGGCAGCCGAGGCGGCCCTTTCTTCTTTCTCAGTTATATACATTCTCCAACCCCAGGGTGCCAGAATCAGGGTACAATCCAGCCCCACTTCACAATGAGAAGGCCAGTGTGAGATTAGATCAGATATTGTGAAAACACCCTTCAACCGTCCTGAGAAACTTCACTCCCCACTCTTTACCAGGTGTCCATTTAGCCCTCGCCGCCAGTCACCCTGGAAGATGTCGTCTTTGGCCCTGGGTTGCTGGGGATACCAGGCTCGGAGGCAGCCAGTGACCTTGCTGAACCCAAGTCCCTGCCTTCTGTGAGCGTCGGCATAGCTTGGGGTACCTGGCAGGCTTTGCTAGAGCTGGTGCTGCCCTTGGCCAGCTTGATGACTTGATGACTTGATGACTTGATGACTTGATGACCTCTCTGAGTCTGAGCTTCTCAGCTTTCGAAAGAGAAGGATGAGCTCCCAGGGCCTCAGCTGATGGCGAGAAGTCAGCGAGCTAACGTTGCAAGGAACATGCTGTCCACAGCAAGCATCTGCCCCTGCCTCCTTCCTGTGCTCTTCAGGCCTGACACCAGTTCGATCCTCAGCAGGGCCTGTTAGGGTGGTGTTGCTACAAGTAGGGAAACAGAGGGTCAGAGGAGCAGGGAGCCTGCTCACCTGGCCAGGACCTGCTGCAGGGAAATAGCAGCCGTGTCACTCAGCTCCAGGCTCCCGTTGATGTGGCGACAGTAACAGAAGATGCCCTGTGCCCGGGGAATCATCATCCAGCATCAGAAACGGTTCCACGTGCTTTGAAGACAGCGTGGGGGACATAAGTTAAAAAACAAAACAAGGGCTGGAGAGATGGCTCAAAGGGTAAGAGCACTGGCTGCTCTTCCAGAGGTCCTGAGTTCAATTCCCAGCAACCACATGGTGGCTCACAGCCATCCGCTATGAGATCTGGTGCCCTCTTCTGGCATATAGGCAAACATGCAGACAGAACACTGTATATGTAATAAATAAATAAATCTTTAAAAAATTCTTTAAAAAATAAAACACAAGTTACAAAAAAAAAATCACCTCCTTGTCCTCATAAAAATTTGAGAAGCCTCAATTGTGCTTCTCCATGTGACGAACACACATTCCAGTGAGGACACGCGTGAGAATGCACACAGCAAGGTTACCTGTAATAAAGCCAGATGACAAGCAGCCCTTGTCGTCTAACAGTGCTGGAGTAGCTGGGTTCTTGTTTGCCACGCATGACATCCCGTACTCGAGGAGTCAGTGCTGCCACGCAAAGCAATACTGACAAATCTGAGACAAGAGAAGTGGAGGAAGATGAGGACAAACATTGCACGGCCCATTGCTGTGAACATACAAACATTGCACAGGCCATCGCTGTGAACATATGAACATTGCACAGGCCCATTGCTGTGAACATATGAACATTGCATGGCCATCGCTGTGAACATACAAACATTGCACGGGCCATCGCTGTGAACATACAAACATTGCACGGGCCATCGCTGTGAACATACAAACATTGCACGGGCCATCGCTGTGAACATACAAAAACATTGCACGGGCCCATTGCTGTGAACATATGAACATTGCATGGGTCCACACTGTGAACATACAAACATTGCACGGGCCATCGCTGTGAACATATGAACATTGCACAGGCCCATTGCTGTGAACATATGAACATTGCATGGGCCATCGCTGTGAACATACAAACATTGCACGGGCCATCGCTGTGAACATACAAACATTGCACGGGCCATCGCTGTGAACATACAAAAACATTGCACGGGCCCATTGCTGTGAACATATGAACATTGCACGGGTCCATTGCTGTGAACATATGAACATTGCACGGGCCATCGCTGTGAACATACAAAAACATTGCATGGGCCCATTGCTGTGAACATATGAACATTGCATGGGTCCACACTGTGAACATACAAACATTGCACGGGCCCATTGCTGTGAACATATGAACATTGCACGGGTCCATTGCTGTGAACATACGAACATTGCATGGGCCATCGCTGTGAACATACAAACATTGCACGGGCCATCGCTGTGAACATATGAACATTGCATGGGCCATCGCTGTGAACATACAAACATTGCACGGGCCATTGCTGTGAACATATGAACATTGCATGGGCCATCGCTGTGAACATATGAACATTGCATGGGCCATCGCTGTGAACATACAAACATTGCACGGGCCATCGCTGTGAACATACAAACATTGCACAGGCCATCGCTGTGAACATACGAACATTGCACAGGCCCATTGCTGTGAACATACGAACATTGCACAGGCCATCACTGTGAACATACGAACATTGCACGGGCCCGTTGCTGTGAACATACAAACATTGCACGGGCCATCGCTGTGAACATACAAACATTGCACGGGCCATCGCTGTGAACATACGAACATTGCACAGGCCCGTTGCTGTGAACATATGAACATTGCATGGGTCCACACTGTGAACATACAAACATTGCACGGGCCCATTGCTGTGAACATATGAACATTGCACGGGTCCATTGCTGTGAACATACGAACATTGCATGGGCCATCGCTGTGAACATACAAACATTGCACGGGCCATCGCTGTGAACATATAAACATTGCACAGGCCATCGCTGTGAACATACGAACATTGCACAGGCCCATTGCTGTGAACATACGAACATTGCACAGGCCCATTGCTGTGAACATACGAACATTGCACAGGCCCATTGCTGTGAACATACGAACATTGCACAGGCCATCGCTGTGAACATACGAACATTGCACGGGCCATTGCTGTGAACATACGAACATTGCATGGGCCATCGCTGTGAACATACAAACATTGCACGGGCCATTGCTGTGAACATATAAACATTGCACAGGCCATCGCTGTGAACATACGAACATTGCACAGGCCCATTGCTGTGAACATACGAACATTGCACAGGCCCATTGCTGTGAACATACGAACATTGCACAGGCCATCACTGTGAACATACGAACATTGCACGGGCCCGTTGCTGTGAACATACAAACATTGCACGGCCATTGCTGTGAACATATGAACATTGCACGGGCCATCGCTGTGAACATACAAACATTGCATGGGCCCGTTGCTGTGAACATATGAACATTGCACGGGCCCGTTGCTGTGAAATTCAAGGCTATGATGTCAGGAGTTAGCGATTAATAGTGCAGGACAGTTGCTGGACAGGTCAATGGGGACCCATCCAGGGCGACCAGTCTCTTTATTGGTTTGGGTGGTGACTCAGTTTATGACACTTGGCTGAACTGTGTATTCATGATTCGCATACTTTTCTGTGAGGCCATCCTTCCGTTTTGTTGTTTGAAAGATCGTTGGGTAACTAAGAGTCATTGGGAAAGCTGGAGGCTGTACTCCGGGAATAATACCAGCTCTGCTGCAGGACTGACTGGAGTGAACTACCACCACTCAAAGCGAATAAACTTTGTACCGCCCAGCGCTACTCCCTAGAGATGGCTCCCACACAGTGGGATGGGCTCGCCCACATCAATGAATGACGAAGGACGTGCTCCACAGACACGCTCACAGGCCAATGTGACGGAGGCCGTTCTTAGGCTGGGGCTCTTTCCCAGGTGTGTCAAGATGACGGCCAAGATCAGCTATCCCACCACCCCGGCATCAAGGCCTCTTTCAGCAAGAGCTCAGCCAATTCTGCCACCTTTTCAAAACGTGGACATTGACTGGTCCCTCTATTCCAATAGTTCCTATGTTGTGGAGTCAGTGCTCATTCTTAGCTGCAAGGGAGGCAGGAAAAGTAAGACCGCAACTCCTGTTTGGAAATAGAAGGCAGGAATTCTTCAAATGTAAGAGGGCTTTAAACCGCTACAACAGAGCCATAAAACATGGTAGAGGGCCACACTGCTGTGTTTATCCTAACAAGTACCCTCTGGGCGTGACCACCTTATTCTCTCATGGTCCTAATGGCGTAGTAGATGTCTTTTGGCGTCGACTTCCATACCTGCCCTTTGATGCATTTTTCCTCTACCACAAAGACTGTGAAGCTATATTTCTTTGACTTTCCTGTCAGCTGGATTTCTATAGATTTTTCTCTCTCTTTTGTAAACAAGGGGGCACAAGATCAAAAGTATAAGTCATTGTCCCCTGGCACTAGTGTCACTGGGTCTTAGGTGCATGGATCCTGGCTCATATTTCCATGTATACCCCTTAGTTTTCCCAATATGAATGCCCTGTAATCACCCACTTTATTTTGCTAACAAACAGGCACTCAACACACGGGCATCTCAGAGCCACGGGGTGGAGGTTTTACATAAGTGTATTTGTAAGGGCTTGGAGAACTGAGCTTTCCCCTCCATACAGAGAGCGGGGACCAAGCAGCCCCTGGATCACTACTAGGATGACTCATCTGTCACTGGACACGAGCAGTGACTACTCGCCTAGATTGCAGGATTGCAGGCTGGCACACTGAGCTTAGCAACGCTAGAGGCCTGGAGTATGTGGCGGAAGAACAAAGGAGCTATCAGAATGGCCACTTTAGTCAGGTAGCCTTGGACTCCCATCCTTTGCCTTCTTCCGGGGTACAGTCTAAGCACTCACGTGTCTCCCAGCCTTAGCTTCCTCACCTGTGTAGTTAATAGGCTAACACAGGGAGAGCCATGAGGAAGTGTGTGAGTGTTTGTGAACACCCTTTGCTTCCCATGCAGAAGGCGTTTTCAGACCACCGCAGAGTGGTGAAACCATAGCAGTGGCTCGCATGAGGGAGAAGGCTTGTTTGTTTGACTGGACATGCTCTCTAGGCCTGGTGTTGTGCTAGGTTCTGGGGGTACTGATAAAAGACAAGGCTGGGTAGGAGATGGCGGATGTGCTGAGGCTATTACGATCCTTTATGGCAGAGGCATACGGGGATGCAGACGAGGCCATGGCCCCTCAAAGAAGAGCTTCTCTGGACAGAAGTGAACACTGGAAATTTCTAGAAGCAGTTTCGAGGCTGAGCTCTGAAAGAGGAGTGAGTACAAAGCAGGAGAGAGAGAGAGAGAGAGAGAGGGAGAGAGAGAGAGAGAGAGAGAGAGAGAGAGAGAGAGAGAGAGAGAGAGAGAGAGAGAGAGAGAGAGCTTGGGCTGGGCTGGGCTGCCAGAGAGTACATTTGTCCCTATCAGTGTGGAGGACACATTCTCTGCCCCAGGAGAGAGGTGGCTGGCCTGGAGCCCAGCTGCAGGCTGATTTGCAGGCATCTAGTGCCAAGAGTGGCCATGCCACCTGCTCTTAAATCCAAGGCACGTAAGGCTCTGTGCCTTTGTCCAATGTTAACATGGGCCTAGAGGAGCAGCTTCCCCTGGGATGAGTGCTCTCCTGCCCTAGCCCTGTGCCCCGTGGCACACACAAAGATGCAGGCGGCAAACGGTTCCTGGCAGCGCCTCTCCACCCTCTTCTTGCCTTCTGGTCCTGGCACCTGTCACAATCTGATGTCCTCTCTCTCCTGGGTTTGCCAGGCTAGCGGGTGTCTGTTATGATTCACCACTTGGTGCCTTTTTGAGGAGACAAAAAAAAAAGATAATCTAAGGGATTCTCAGAAAGCTGTTTGCCCAGGGAGGAGTTAAAACCCCTCTGTGTGCTCAGGGAGGGCAGGTTGAAGTTAAATCTCTGAGGAAGCCAGAAGAGAAAATGCTAGGCTCCTATCAGCTCACGGGTGTCAAACCCTGTCCCCTGCCGCTTTTCTCCTTGGTTGTTTTTGTCTCTGACATCTGTCTGGCAGGCATCCCCTTCTGCAGGAACACACCTGTGACCACCGGTTTCACATTCGTTTCTGCTTTGGATCTGGCTGCAGTTGCGTTTAACATGTCTGCCCCCCCAACCCCCACCACAACAAGTCCAAGTTCAACAGCAATGAATGGTTCCCATGTGCTGGTCCCATGCCAGGGTCTGAATGGGCAGGGAGGGGCTGGACAAAGTCCTGGGATGGCAGACAATTTACTGAGGGGCAGCCTAATGAGGTTTCCCTCCCAACCGGTGGGAGGAAGGGCCCAGCATTTGTTCAGTTTCGTTTACCCAGAAATTACAGTGCTTGTCACAAAGCAAGTCCTCAGTAAGTAAATATTGACCAAATAGTTTTGCGCTGTGGTTGCTATTTCTCGAGAGTTTCCAAAAAAAGAAATGCAACAGCACTCAGAAAGTGACTCAGCAGTGAGGCTTTGCCAGCTGTGTGCCCCTCCCGGGACGCTCCCATTTCCCATAGGTCCAGGCACTGCAGAACAGGACATGGAGTTGTGGGAAGGAGAAGTGAGGGCTAGGGGACTTCCTCTAGTCCAGGGAATAGGAGTGTCCTTTGGAATAGCTTAGCATGGAAGACATTATGTTCCCACCTTGTGGACACTGGCCAGGTGACAACCACTTATCCTCGCCTTCATCACTTGTGACAAAGCACTGTTGTATACACGGCGCCTTCGCCCAATGGCTAACAGTTTGCAGAGCACTGGTTACTGCTTTACAGTCTCTTAAAAGTACAGAGAGTGCCAGGTGTTGGTGGCGCACGCCTTTAATCCCAGCACTCGGGAGGCAGAGGCAGGCGGATCTCTGTGAGTTCGAGGCCAGCCTGGTTTACAGATTGAGTTCCAGGACAACCTCCAAAGCAATACAGAGAAACCCTGTCTTGAAAAACAAAAACAAAAAAAGTACAGAGAGCTTTGGGGGGGTGGGTAGAACAGAGGTTAGAGATTTGTTTAAGCCACATTCAACTCTTTGATGAAAAATGGGAGCAGAACCATGGCCTTGGGCTCTATGTTGACCCCCCCCCAACACACTATGTAGTTAGAACTGTAACCTCTCACTTAATGGGTTTTTATCATAAAGGGTAGATAAGTCAAATCTTGAATCTACAAGAGAGGCAGATATCTTTTTAATCTTTTAGCCACCTGTGCTAGTTACTTTTATGTTGGCCAGACAGCCTGACAAGAAACAACTTAAGGGAGAAAGGACTTAGTTTGGCTCACAATATGCGTGGTTACCATCCATCACGGTGAGAAAGGCATGGCAAGTCACTCTGTAGTCAGGAAGCAGAGAATGGACGGACGTCCTGCCCTCAGTGACTTACTTCTTCCAGCAAGGCTCTAGCTCCTGAACATTGCACAGCCTTTCAAAACAGCACACTAGCTGGGAACCAGGCTTTCAAACACATGAACACATGGAGGACATTTCATGTTAAAACCACAACACCGTATCTTCATTTTTTGATGACTCATTGCCTACCTGTCCATCAGAACATCCAGCCATCTGTTTGTCCATCTACCCAGTATCCACCTAAATACTTATTCAAATATCACTATCTGTTGCTCCACACAAGTATCTATGCATTTTTCTCATTTACATACTTGTCTGTCTATCCACTAACCCACTCATATGTTCACAACCTATTCATTCAGTCCATCCACTCCAGCCATACACCCATCCGTCCATCTGTCTGTCCAACCATCCACTCATTCATCTACCCACTCACCCATCCATCCATCCATCTATCCATCCATCCTTTACTTAGTTCATTAACATATATTGAATATCTACTCCATGCCACACAGTGCATGACGGCACGGGGGCTACAAAGGAGACAGGGCCGTCTCTTTCTTTTGAGGCGTTCTGACTGGTGTAGCCAGGGATGGATGCCATAATGATAATCTGTATAAAGGGCCAGAGGAAATCAGAAGGAGTGACTGTCTGGCAAGATAAGGACACATATTCGACTCTACCGGTGACAGTTGTAAAAACAGCTGAGTGTGGTGTCAACTCATGCCGGTGATCACATTCTGGGACCAAAATTGGTTTTGCTCATCAGTTGCAGGATGCATTTGCTTACTGAGGTGGACAGAGATGTCTTGGGATGAGGGGCTTGAAGGATAGTGAGATAAATGCCCAAAGACAATTCCGTACTGTTTATTTGGTATTCACAACATATAAAGAAGTGCTGAGTAAATGTTAAATATGGCTACCACCTTCAGCAAGAGAAAATTAAATGAATAGATCAGCAATGACATCAGCAAATACCCCTGCCTTCCCACGAGGCTTCCACTTGAACTCAGGCTTGCGATTTCAAGGCGGGAGGGAAGAGTTGTTTCTACTACATTCAGTGGCTAGTGTAGGTTCTGCTGCTGAGTTACAACCCTGGCCTTTCATTATTTTTTTGAGTTCTGAAGACCCTTTGTTCCCTCTTGTTTGGACTCACAAAAAAGACGATTCCAGATTCTCATAGCTTAGGTTAGGCAACCAGTCTTTTGTGCTTATCAACTTCAAGGGTCTTCGTGTCTAACAAAGCCAACTTGGACGAATAGCTGCAAAAAATATTTGTTTAAAACTGTCTTAGCTGGGCGTTGGTGGTGCACACCTTTAATCCCAGCACTCGGGAGGCAGAGGCAGGGGGATCTCTGTGAGTTTGAGACCAGCCTGGTCTACAAGAGCTAGTTCCAGGACAGCTTCCAAAAGCCACAGAGAAACCCTGTCTTGAAAAACCAAAAATAAATAAATAAACAAACAAATAAATAAATAAAAATAAAAAAATAAAATAAATAAATAAAACTGTCTTGTGTTGGGGCTGGAAAAAAATGGTTCAGCAGTTAAGAGCACTGGCTGTCTTCCTGAGGACCTGGGTTCAATTCCCAGTACCCATAGGGCATCTCACACCTGTCTGTAATTCCAAGATGTGACACCCTTATAGAGACACACATGCACACACAATACCAATGCAAATGAAATAAAAATAAATTTTAAAAAGCTATCTTGTGTCACGGGTTGGCGAATGGGCTGGAGCGATGGCACCTATTGCTCATGCAGAGGACCCAGGTTCAGTTCTCAGCACCCACACAGAAGTCTGCAACTCCAGTTCCTGGGAATCCAATGCCTTTTGACCGCCCTAGGTTTCTAAGCATGTGCACAGGGCACATACATAATGAAGGCAAACACTCATGCACATAAAATAAGTCTAAGTTTCTAAAAAGTTCTTGAGGCTAGAGGAGTGTGCTTGACAATAAACCTATATATACCTGGCAAGAGGGACTCTCAATTGAGGATTTGCCTTCATCAGATTGGCCTGTGGGTGTGTCTGTGGGACATTTTCTCTCCTGAGTGCTAATTGGTACAGGAGGGCCTAGTCCACTGTGGGTGGTCCCATCCCTAGACAGATGGGCCTGGGCTGTATAAGAAAGGCATCTGAACAAGCCATGGGGAGCAAACCATGGTTCCTGTCTCTGCTCCTGCTTGAGTTCTTGCCCCGGCTTACCCTCAAGGATGGACTGTGATGGGAACTTGTGTGCCGAATCAACCTTTTCCTCTCCCAAATTGCTTTTGGTCAGTGTTTAGTCACAGCAGCAGAGAGCAAACTAGAACAGGGAGAGAGCTCAGTGGGGAAAAGCTCTTGCTAGGGCAACACGAGGATCTGAGTTTGACCTCCAGACTCTATGTAAAAGCTGGGCTAGGCCATGTATGTCTACAACCCCAACACTGAGGGGCAGAGACAGGCAGATCCTGGGAGCTCACTGGCCTGTCAGCTGAGCTAAGTCAGTGAGCTTCCTGTCGGTGAAGGACCTGTCTCAAGGGAATAAGGTGGAGAGAGATAGAGCAGGACACTCAACATACTCTCCTGACCTCTTCAAGTGCTCACAGGCTTGTGAAACTGCACATTTAAACACACACACACACACACACACACACACACACACACACACACACTACCACAATGCACACACATTTTAATGTTTTTTTTTTTTAAATAAAAAGTCACAACAGTTAAAAATAAAAATCTAGTTCCAAAGAAAAAGAATTTGTTCTGGTCCCAAAATAGTAAAACAAGCCATAGAGTTAATTGCCATGTTGGATGGCTCTTTCCTCAAGCCTCAAAGAAGAGTGGGAGTGGCTAGAGGAATCTTAACACTTTTCATTTGGGTGTTGTCGGTTGATAGCTTCTTTAACGGAATCCTTTTTAAAAACTGCTACTATTGTATGCTTGTGCGTGCATATGCAAAACCACAACAAGAATTATTATCGGATGTGTGCCTGCATGCACCACACTGCATGTGTGGAAGTCACAGAGCAACTGTGGAGTTAGTTCTGCTCATCTTTACATGGGTTCATGGGTTCGAACTCGGGTCACCAGGCTTACAGAGCTAGACCTTTACCCACTGAGCCATCCATCTCACCATCTCACAGGCATTTCTTGCCAATGGAAATCCACTTGAGTTATTTGAGCTGTTGCCTTCCTGCGGCTGCATCTTGGAATGGTGGTCTTGCAGGGCCACCACTTTCTGTTGTATATGAGCTGTTGCGGGTGCTTAGTGTTCTTGTGTTAGACCCCCAGAAAACTCAGGCCTCTGGGGTCTCAGCCCAGGACTGAGGTCACCCCAATCACCAGGTGGATTCGAAAGCTTGCTGCAAACTGCATGAGGCTTTATTGTTGTTTAACAAGCTAACCCCATGTTAGCTCGGGTCTTTCACCCACCCGCCATGGCAGATGGCTAGCAAAGACAGCTTGAAGGGGCTGCATAGAGATCTTATAGGGCAGTGTAAGGGGAGTGTCTAGGGGCACGCACAGGCTAAGGATTGGTGTGCCTCCAGGCTTGGAGGGTTTGCCCTGTGTTGATTGGCCAATTGGTTGTTATGGCCCATAGGCCCTCCCAGGGCGGTTGCTATGCTCTGCACGTCATTGCTGTGAGCTTGTCCGTAAAGCACACCCAGAGCCATAAAGCATAGCGCCACCAGCTAACTTCTGATTGGTTCCTTGCCACGAGGCAGGCACCTAACCTCTAGTGACCAAGGCAAGGTCATGGCAAGCACGTGTTACTGTCATGGCTGCTGAAATGGGGAGCTGGTCCCTTCACTTGATGCTCTGAAAACCAAATGGAAACGTGCGTTTGAGGGGGCAGGAAAAACGAAGAGCCCCTTGTCACCTGGCTTCTGATAGATGCAAATATAGGAAGCCCTGATGGAAGATGGCAGGGCCAGAGTTAAAAGGACCAGGCAATGCAATTTTTAGTTTCTTCTTTGACAATTTCCCATTTATACAGTATATTCTGGTTATATCCATCTCCTTACCCCCCCTTCCATCTCCACCAACCCCCCTCCCTTCCATCAAGTCTTACTCACACTGTCATCTTTGTTTTGTGACCAATGATCCAGGGCTGCCTGTACGGGCATGTGTGTGAAGCTATCCACTGGAGTATGGGCTACACCACTGAAGACAGCGTTATGAACTGTCAATAGCTTCCTGGGGAAAGGCCAGGCCACATGGACCTCTCCCTGACCCACAACTGAATACTGGCTGGTTTCAGTCTTGTGTAGGTCCTGTGTACGCAACTACAGAAGCTATGTGTTAGTTGACGAGAGCAACAGCCATATCACGCCTGGGAGACAGCATCTTATGAACTGATGTCTTATCAGTTGGCATTTAAATTCCCTCTTCTGTGATATTCCCTCTCTTGTGATATTCCCTGGCCTCAGAGGGCATGTTACGGATGTCCCTTCAGTCTCTGTATTAACCACCGTTTGCTGCAAGAAACTTCAATAAGTCAGAGGGCAACACTAGTCTATGGGTGTAAGCATCCATACTTAGAAAGGCACTGGACAGCATATTCATTGAGTAAAACAAGCAGTAAGTTCATCCCCAGGGCCTGTGACCTTTCCAGCCATGGATTTGGACCAGGTCCTCAGTATTAGTTATGAAATATTTCCTGTGGCCTGAACCGCAGATCCAATCAGAACATAGCTGGTAACCCTCATAACAGTAATGACATTGTGGTTTGGTAAGACTCCCTGCTCCCCATCTGAGACAGGGTTACTCTGTGTAACAGCTCTGGATATCCTGGAACTTGCTTTGTAGACCAGGCTAGCCTCGAACTCACAGAGATCTGCTTGCCTCTGTTTCCTGAGTGCTGGGATTAAAGGTGTGTGCCTCCACCTGGCTAAGCCTGGTAAGGCTATTGATGGCTTTTCTCCAGCTGTTTCCATAGCAACTTCCGTCATTATGAAAGTTACCCTGCTCAGTTCCATCCCATCTCTATGTCCTGTACCCAAAGTACATGGTGTCTCAGTTTTGGTGGGCAACCAGGAGCAATGGCAATTAATTACCTGCATTGTTTTGGAGGCCTTTGGTGCCTTGCTTCCAGGGAAGCATTCTACTCTTGGCATTTGTATTTTGTTGAGTAGCTCATGCCTTCTGGATCGCATAACCCACCCACTCAGGGCACTTGCATTTAAATTAAAAAACTTTTAGTTTTGAAATGATACTATAGTTACAGCATCTCTCCCTTTCCTTTCTTCCTTCAAAATTCTCCCATATGCTCCCCTGCTGTCCTTCAAATTCATGGTCTTCTTTTCCCCCACTAATTGTTATTGCATGGATATATGTATATATGTGGGTATGTATATCCATATATATTCCTATATATAACCTTCTCAGCTCATATAATATTACTTGATGTTTTCAGGGCTGACCATTTGGCACTGGACACCAAGGGGTGTGCTCTTCCCTGGGAGGACCACCTTTTCTTCCCTGGAGGACCAGCCTGGAGGACCAGCTTTCTTTCTTTCTTTCTTTCTTTCTTTCTTTCTTTCTTTCTTTCTTTCTTTCTTTCTTTCTTTCTTTCTTTTCTCGAGACAGGGTTTTTCTGTGTAGCTTTGGAGCCTATCCTGGCACTCGCTCTGTAGACCAGGCTGGCCTTGAACTCACAGAGATCTCCCTGCCTCTGCCTCCCGAGTGCTGGGATTAAAGGCGTGCGCCACCAACACCCAGCTTGAGGACCAGCTTTCTTTAGCTGCCTGTAGTCCTCGTGTAGGGTTGAGGCCTCGTGGTCTTTTCCCTGCCCACTTGGGCGTGTTCACTGGTGTCTTCCTTGGTCAGCTCATGCGTAGGCAGTCACGTTGGCGAGCCTCTGATGTTACTAGGAGACACAATGCCACAGCAGACTCCTGGACCCCTGTCTCTCACAGCCTTTCCAGCCTCCTCTTCCATGATATTTCCTGAGTCTTAAGTGCAGGAGTATTTTGTAGACGTGTCCATGGGGACTGGGCCCCGCAACTCTGCATTTTGATGGGTGTGGCTTTCTGTAGTTGCAAAGAGAACTTTCCTGGATGAGGGCGAGGACTTTACTTACCTTTGGGCCTAAGGACACGTTGAAATCATTGTTAGGGGTTATGCTGGGTTAGTAAATTAGTGGTTGTGTAGATTCTCCTCCGGTGACCATGACTTCACTAGAGCTGAAGTTAGCTAGATTTCCAGTACCAGGTATAGTTGCCCCCTTGGTGAGAAGCCCAGTCAGAGAGGTTTGGTTACACCCAAGGCATGAATGTTACTACTTCATCTTTAGGGTTATTCAACCCCTTTTATTTATTTATTATTATTATTATTATTATTATTATTATTATTATTATTATTATTGGTTTTTTTGAGACATGTATTGCTTTGGAGGCTGTCCTGGCACTCACTCTGTAGACCAGGCTGGTCTCGAACTCACAGAGATCCACCTGCCTCTGCCTCCCCAGTGCTGGGATTAAAGGCGTGCACCACCAACGCCCGGCTTCAACCCCTTTTAAAAACATTATATTTTTAATTAGCTTGTAAAGCTGTAGGTTTCTCTATTGCTTCTTCATATATCCTCAGTTTTGGTTAACGCCCTGTCCCCTCACGTATCCAATCATCCTCAGGAAATGTGCTCTCATTTCTTGTGTGCTTTGTCACCGTCAACAGCTACAACTATGACTCCAGCTATGTGACCCAGTCTTTCTCGGTGGCTCTCTCTTACTCGGGTCTAATAACCCTGCCCCTTTTGTTTGTTCCTTCAGCTCTGACAGTGATAATGGCTCTCCTATTGCTAATCTCTGCTGACACCCCTTGAATATTCTTTCAACTCTGCCCACAGGTGCCTCAGAAGAAGTCCCTTTGATGTAGTGTCTTCATTTGACTGACCTATGATGGGCAAGGGTTCTTTGCGGGATTCTTTGTTTAAAGATAGGCTCTCATGTGGCTCAGGCTGGCTTTTAACTTGCGACGTAGCCAAGGCTTGTCTTGAACACTGTATCTCCTGCCTCCACCTTCCAGATGCCGGGATCACAGGGATACACCATTAAAGTGAAACGCAATTAATTCAGATCGCAATGGAGTCAGAGCTACTTTGAAAAGTAGATAGTTTATTAGGAAAGTAGTCATGCAACGGAGTACTCACCAGTCCTGTACAACCAGGTGATCCGCAACAGAGAGCTGCATGCGTGCGACCCTCATGTTTAAGGCCTTGCTACGTCACCCTGACCACGCCCACGTGTACGTGGTCAACATCACTTGTGCCAGCCCTCAAGCGGGCGTGGCCAGCATTTCCTTCTACATACCACCACATGTAGCTTCTTGAGACTCTCAAAAGCCCCATATGATACTAGTGTCTCATATTGACATCTAAGTCACAATGCTCCCTACCCCACACCTAAGGAAACCAAGGCCAGGAGAGGCCAAGTGACATGTCCCCATCAAAGACTGTGAACCACCTGGCTTCCCGAAGCATCCAAAGTGTCTTAACTGCAATTGCTTCTCTGGGTACTTGCAGCATCTCTAGGCCCCTGCTCTCCCTTTCTCTAGTCAGAAGCGGCTTCCAAGCCTTTCCATCCTTGGACAGGGTAGCAGTCTCCATCCGCTCCAATTTTATGTCTATAAAATGTCAGTGTGTACCTGTGGTCGGTCTCCAATCACCAGCCTTGGTGATAACGGATGTGTGGTTAGTGGAAACACAACCTTCACACTGGTTGGGGTCAGCTTCATCAGGCAGGAAGCAGCTGCCTTGGGAGCTTTCTTCCTGTTCAGGGAGAAGGTTCGAATACGGAAGGACTACAGGCTTCATAACACAGTCTGTCACTCAAACAAGCCTCAGAGTCTTCTGGTTGGCTTTGATCCCCAAAGCCAAAGCTTGGTCCACATTCATCCTAAGGAAATAACCAGATACAGGAGAGATGGAGAAGGAGCAAAGATTATGGCAGCCAAGAAACGAAAAAACACGTCCATCTATTTGTAAGGGATTGGTCAAATAAACCAAGGTTTGCTGTATAGCAATGTCCTCCTGAAGGGAAAAGGGAGGTTCATTTACCATCCTGCACTTTTGAAACTTTTTTTTTCCTCGTTTTTCGAGACAGGGTTTTTCTGTGGCTTTGGAGGCTGTCCTGGAACTAGCTCTTGTAGACCAGGCTGGTTTCAAACTCACAGAGATCCGCCTGCCTCTGCCTCCTGAGTGCTGGGATTAAAGGCATGCACCACCAACGCCCAGCTTGGAACACTGTTTTTTTTATTAGTTCAAATTAGAAACAAGCTTGCTTCACATGGCCCTCCATGGGGATTCCCCAAAGACTGTCATATCATCCTGGGCAGGGCCTAGGCCCTCCCCCATGTGTCCAGGCTGAGAGGGATGGGCTCTCAAAGTCCCTTCTCCTTTTTCTTCTTCTTCTTCTTCTTTTTTTTTTTTTAAAGATTTTATCTATTTATTATGTATACAGTCTTCTGCCTGCATGCCAGCAGAGGGTACCAGATCTCATTCAAGGCGGTTGTGACCCACCATGTGGTTCCTGGGAATTGAACTCAGAACCTCTGGAAGAACAGTCAGTGCTCTTAACCGCTGAGCCATCTTTCCAGCCCCTCAAAGTCCCTTCTTACACCAGGGAAAAATACTGATCCACTACCAGGGACCCCATAGAGTACAGAGGCCTCCTCATTGACATCCATGTTCAGGGGTCTGGATCAGTCCTATGCTGGCCTCCCAGACAGCAGTCTGGGGTCCATGTGCTCCCCCTTGTTCAGGTCAGCTGTTTCTGTGGGTTTCACCAGCCTGGTCCCAACCCCTTTGTTCTTCATTCCTCCCTCTCTGCAACTGGGTTCCAGAGTTCAGTTCAGTGTATCCAGCTTGGAACATTTTAAGTATTTAAATTATATGTATGTTACAAATAATTCCATTTCATTCCTTCATGATGCAGTGGTGAACAAAGAGAGTGTCACTCCATCAATAAATAATAATAATCGTTTCCCAATGTCATCTATATTCAGATTTCTCCATTTGCCTCCAAAAGTGTCTTACAGTTGATCTGTGCAAGCCAGACAAAGACCACGCATCCCATAATAAAAACCTAAAATTTATGTCCTATTCTTGGTGGGCTAATTTTACATGAGTTGCACAGATCTTTGTTTTAATCTCCTCGTTAATCTTTCCCTCCCTCCCTCCCTCTCTTCCTTTCTTCCCTCCTCAGTATTTACTAATAACCTTGTGATGTCTTAGGCTGGACACTGGGGATGTAAAGATGAGCAAAGTCAGACCCTGGCCTCAGGGATTGCACAGGCTAGAGAGTGCAAACTGTTCATCTGATGAATAATGATAATTATACATGAGTGTCCTGCCAGAGAGGAAGGCTAGGCACCCCCACACCTGGGCAGCTTCTTACAAATGACAAGGAAAAGTCAGCTTAAGAACTCAGATGGAACTGCTAGTGACATGAGGCAGAGTTTCAGATCTGGTCATGACATAGATCTGAAATCCTAGTGGTTTCTTCATCCGTATGAAACAACAGGAAGCGATCATTCAAATCGTCATCTTCCATCTGTTTAAGGTCTTGTTTTAGTCCTCTTCACAGTTCTTTGAAAGGCTCTGTCCCAGCTCACATCCCCCATTCTGGTCATCTCTCCATGGCCAGACACGATTGTCAGAGCCCTCTGGAGTGGCTGGCCTGGGAGTGTGTGGAAGAGCCCGGGGGGGGGGGGTGTTCAGAACACAGCCACACGTGGCGGCCCATTTCAAATGTTCGTGTGTCCGTGGGCTGCTCTCAGAGTGGTAATCGGCTCCCAGCTGTGGCAATCACCTGACGAGGGACTGCACTGCTGCGGCTAAAAGCCCGGGCTTTGGTTTCAGAGAAACCTGGCTTGAGATCTTGGCTCTGACACTCATTAACTGTGTGGCTTGGGAAGATTCCTGAATCCGATCTTGAAGAACTCTGAAGTCTAGGTTTCAGTCCCCTAATGTGGAAAATTATGCAATCTCCCCACGTGGAGGATCCAACTGTAATGCTCTGTGGACATCTTTCCTCCCCAGAGCCCTAGCCACTCTTACACAATATGCGGCCCCTCTGCCACTGCCACACAATGGAGCTGGAGGCACCATGCAAAACATCCCTCGGGGCATGTGCGGGTCGAGAAAAGACCCCTTAGGGAGAAAGTCCCTCTGCTAAGGCCAGCTCAGCCTTTAGCTTGGTTCTGGTTCTGGTGCTTGGAAGGTCCACCACCTCTCTGGGGTAGAGGTTGCATCCAGGGGCAGCTGTCTTTCCAAGCAGCTGGTTCAATGACCTCAAACAAAGGTCCTCTGTTTTCTTTCACAGGCGCCACTGTGGCTGTAGCTTGGCAGAGGAGAGATGCCGAATGACATGTTCTGGGTTTAGATAACTATTCCCCACCAGTCCGCTTTTCACTTCCCCACCCCATTGTCTGCCCTTCTGTAATTATATACTGTGGACTCGAGCTTCTCCACAGTTCTCCAGGGGAGCTTGCTGACACCCTGCTCATAAGCGTGAGAGGTATGGTCCGGAAGTACACTCAACTCCCGACTGTCCTGTGACACCCCTGCAAAGGCTTTCGTTAGGGCATTGGTCCAGTGCTGGGATCTGCAGTCTCTGTTCATGCTGGCCCTGACTCCAGGAGCCATCAAATCTCAGAGCTGGAATGGCAGTTAAAAGGTCTAAAACCCTCCTTTCCAAGAAAGGAAACAGAGGCAGAAAGGAGAAGAGTGACTGACTTTCCTAGGGCCATGAACCCCATTAGTGTTAAAGCAAGGGACAGAATTCTGGTACCCCTGACCCCTCAAGGCAGATGGGTGAGCATTGTCCCAGCTAGCTTGAGTGAAACACCGGTCCCCTTCATGCTTTAATTGTATCTATCTCTTCTAGGCCTCATAAGGATTCCTACCAGGTGGCAGGCAGTTTGAGCTAATGTGGACACACGGAGTCCATGGAAACGGATAACAAGGCACGTACTAGGAACAGGGGTGTGGCTCTAGTTGCTTTTCAGCATGACTTCTCATTTGCTGGCATTTGCTCATGAGACTCTATTGAAAATGTGACCACATGGTCCATCCTGGCAGCACGGGCCAAGCAAGCAAAACAAGACTAAAAGGGAATTTATTATTTTTTTTCTTATCTTCCTAAGAGACAGTAACCAGGCTTCCGTGTTTAGCCCATGGTGACATGTCTTAAATGCTTCTCCTGGGCACTCTGCATTGCCTAGCATCCTCACGCTCTGTTCTCTGAAGCTGTCTCTGCTTCAATGTCTGTAAATCTTAACGATGACTGGCCCCGTTTGAGTCACACGGGTATGGATCGGGCATTGGCTGAGGTCAGAGATGTGATGTTTCGGGCTCTGCGTGAGTCATATGATCATCCGGGGACAGAAGGGTTGTGCCGTGTGTTGTTATCACTGCAGCACTAGATGTGTTGGAAGGACTGCAGGAGACTTTCTGAATGGGCAGGAGCGTGCGTGTACGTGTGTGTGCTGTTATTGCGGGGACCAGCAATACTGGGGAGATGGAAACTTACAGGAGTCTCTCATGGACAAGAAGAAGTCAGACAGCTCTGGTGTGATTAGAAGGAAGCGCTGGTGGCTGCCCAGGAGTTCAAAAGAACAGGCGATCCCTAATGGATGTCATCTTTAAATCTAGTTTTTCCATCACCCCAGACTTTGTTTTATTTGGTCTGGTGGAATTTAGGTTGGGCTTCTAGGAATGGGTGAAATTTAGGTAAGAAAAGGGGAGCTTTGGGAAAGATTGTAACAGCCTAAGGACCATTCACCCATCAGCCCCCGGACAGAGGGACAGGCCATGGAAGGAGCCAGGGCATAGATTTGGAGAGAGTGACCTAATTCCAGGGCTTGTGATTTAAACTCAGCAAAGAGAAGCAAACCCAAGGTGAAAGACTTCAAACAAACCTCATCTCCCTTCCCATTTGTTTTACTTACACTAGAAAAATCCCAACCACATTTCTCTTTCAGATTTTGTTTTTCTTTCCAAATAAGTAATCATTTCTGATTTTGCTTTCTGGAAACAGGGTCTCATGGAGGCCAGGCGAGCTTCAGATGCCTATGTGGCCGATGATGACTTTGAATGTCTGATGAACTCACCTCCTGACTCCTAGGATGACAAGCGGGCCCCACCATGCCTGGTTGCATGTGGTGCCAGGGAGCTCGCCCAGGGCTTTGGGGATGCTAGATCCCGCTGAGCTTCATCACCAGCTCCCCAGCTAGGCTTGAGTTAGGGTGATGTGGTTGTCAAAACCGGTTGTTCAAAATTGTTGGTTTCTTTCTTGGTGACGGTTTACTGCTTGTCGGAGCCTTACTCCCTAAAAATCCCGAATTTACCCTTTCATTCCTGCTGCCTGTGTCTTCCTTTGGTTTATTCAATTGGCAAATACCTACCAGTCCTTCAAACACAGATCAAAATTTCCTTGAGTAGGAAACGAACATGTCTCCCGTTTTGCAATTAGTGTAGGGGTAGGTGAGTAGGTTTATGAATGAAGATTTCTATATCGTGCAGGGGTGGTATTCGGGTTTTGTGCTGGCCATGAGTGCAAATATCAGAGTGCTCCAATGCAAAGTTAATTAAACAGATAGAGCTTTGCTTTTCTCTCATATAAAGGAGTGTGTAAGCAGCAAGTATGACATGGATTCAGTCAGCTGGTCACAGTCCCGTTTCATGATCAGTACCTTGTACACGGTAGGAAACGAGGAGGGTAAGTTAATGGCACTAGCCATACAGTAGTCATCGGGCCATGTCTAGTAGCCACCTTAGCTGCGAGGGAAGTTGGGACGTTCCTCACTTGAGAAATGTATTTGGTTGGTTGGCAGGGATGGGGTGGAGTGGGGGGTGGGGAGGTGTGGGGGTGTGGCGATGGGAATACCCAACCATGTGGGATCTGGCGGCCTGCTAGGCAGCCGGACCAGTTGAAGCAGTGAGTTCCAAGTTCTGTGAGAGCGTCTGTATTGAACATTAAGGTGACGTGTGACAGAGGAAAACATCTGATGTAGACCTCTGGCCTGTGTGCGTGTGTGCGTGCGTGCGTGCGTGCGTGCGAGCGTGCGTGCGTGCGTGTGTGTGTGTGTGTGTGTGTGTGTGTGTGTGTGTACACGCGAACGTGCGTGCTTCAAGATTACAGACAAACACAGAGGCAAACACACCTGCACATACATGTACACACAAATTCAAAACCGAAGAACAAAGAGGAAGTAACTGTTAGCTAGGCAGCCAGTGGTACCCACTACAAGTTTCATCTCACATTCTAAAGTTAGATTCACCGTTGGGCACTATCTTAATTATGACGAAGTCTGACACTATCTCAAGTATGGTGAAGGTTAAGTTGAGTCATTATTGTTTACTTCAAGTGTGGAATGTGGCAGAATGGGAAGGTTGGTGTGGATTTGCCATCCCGAGTCCACGGTGTGGATGGATCTGTTTCCTGGACCATCGGAAGGATTTGAGTAACAGATGTTTTTGTGCTTGGCTTCTACTTGGGGTTGGCTATTTGGAGGCAGAGGAGCAGACGAGCAGAAGAGCAGAGGGTAGTTTCAGCATATTTATTCCCTGGACTCTTTTCCCGCTGGGTCACCGTGGCTTATGCCATATGTCCTTTCAGGTAGCCTACTCAGTACAGCTGTCCCCCTGGTCCCTTGCCTGTTCTAGCCAACCTGGCAATGTTTTCAGTAAACTCTATCTCCACCTTTGTAAACAGTACTTAGAAGAAACGACCCAAGTTACCCAGTCTAAGTTCCATGTCTTTCCTGCAAAGATCCGGACAAGACTCTAATACTTGAGGGACTTGTGGGAGAAGGGTTTAGAACGGTTGATGGAAAACTCATTTTTCCCTGTTAGAGTTTAAGTTCTTCAAAGTCGAGAGGAACTCAAGGGTGTTTCTTCTATTCTGTGGGACATTTACCCCACATGCCTTCTGAAATGTGCGCAAGCATTGACCCCTCCCACCACCACTAGAGCCACGATGGTGTCCCAGGTGGTTCCTATGTATGTTCTGCTGTGAGGTGTTTTAGTCCAGATTGCATTGCCAGGCCTCTGAGAGCTGTTATTCCCAAGGGCTGTGGCTGGAAGTGGGCTAGATAGATAAATGTGCTCAGTCTATCCTTTGCATTCGTTCTGTTTCTCTTCTCTCCAGGCCATTGGTCTACACTTTGAAGATGGGGTGATATGTGATTGAATCCACCACTCACCCACATGAGCGCTGGAGGAGGTTGGGGGTGGCTATCCAACGTCTTCAGTGTCGTTTTTCTTCACCTTTAGTGAACATGCCACTCACCGGGGTACCCTGTCCAATTGCTGCTGCTGGAGAACTAGAAACCATACGTGAGTGTTGACCACATAGCCTTGCACCATCCAGCTCGGCTTCTGGAGAACTAGGGACCACATAGCCTTGCACCATCCAGCTTGGTAGTTACTAGCCCTATGTATTGCTTTACATGTATTTTATTTTCCTTGCTTTTTTATCTTGTAATCTGATCAACCCATTAGAATTTGGAAATTTTAGCAAAAGCAACCCAAGTCCTGAGTTTGTCCGTTTGTTTAGCTCATGTCAAAAGGGGAAATGGGAAATTGGTTTCATGGCAATAGAAGGACAGGGAGATGGTCTTAGGAACTGCAGACTTCAGGGACTCAAATGATGTCACGGCCACAATTTATCATCGCCGTGATACCCCCTTCTTGACTTTCTGGGCCCTGCGTAGTTTTTACTTGTACACTGGCTTCCTCTCCGAGCAAGACATCTGACCTCTGGAGGCTTGCATGGCTGTCTCCCTCCTCTGGGTCTGTTCCTTCCTTCAGGGAAAAGGGAGGGAGGAGTGGGGAGGGGGGCAGAGAGGAGGGAAGAGAAAGGCTTATAAGCCTCGGGAAACTTAATAAGGCTCCGGAGTTGAGGTTCCCCTCCACCCACAAGTTGCACAGAGAGCTCCGAGCTCCTCCGGTGACTCAGCTTTTGTGAGTCATCACCCATGCTAGGTGACAAATATTCCTGAGTCACCCCCACTCCTGTTAAGCGACCATTATTAAACTTATTGGTTCATCAAGCTGAACTTGGGAGGGGCCATTCGTTGGGCTCTGTTGTTGGTGCCCTGACTTGGGTGCACGGATATTTGTTCATGTCTCCCAAAGTCTTGGACTGATTAACACACTCACCGTTGTCATTTCTGGGGTCCCACGGCCACCCACGTGGCCATCAGCATTCAGACAAAATGTCCAGTCATCCCAGGTGCTGGCCTTTCTGGGGCTAGCCGTGCCTGCGCCATCAACGTTCATCCCAGGGACTTATGGCCATGTAATGGATGGGTGGCGTGAGTACATAAGCCCCCATACGCATGCGCTAAGTGACCTTTAGAAGCAGATACGCCCTACCCACTCTCTCCATGTTTCTTCCAGACAGGCGTGTGCACACACCCTCTGCCTACTTTTTACTAATAAAACTATTAAGTGGGTTTTGTTGTCTCTCTTGTGGTGTGTTCGCGCACACAGTAAGTAATACCATCTCCACAGGAAAACGCAGCCCTTTCTACCAGAACCTGACTGGTCCAGATTGGGCTTTGTGTGTGGCCTGGAACCTGTCTAGATGCACTGTCTAGATGCTCGCCCCTGCCTGGGGGAGGTGAGTCCCCAGGATGGGCAACCCCCACCCTCAACAGAGGGCGAAGAGAAAGTCCCTTGAAGGAAGTGCCAGGCACACAAAGGGTCCATGGTTGAGATGGATGGACCCAGCAGCCGGCTGATCCACCTGCTCTCTTCGGCAGCCTCGAGAACCTTCCCTGCCCCATCAAATCTCTCTTCCAGGTCCGCCAGGCTTCATTCATTCCCACAGAGAAACACAGCTTGACACATTTTTGCTGGGTGGTTAAAAGGACACGGCCATCTCCCGTGTTTTTCATTCCTGCCTATTATCAGGGCCTTTCCTTCTGGTTTCTCCAGACATGAGGCATTTGATGGTAGCTCCCACTGACTTGCTTGAAGAATTCCTTTAAATTGCTTCGGAGTGGCAAGCCTAACTGCAAGGGTGGTGACTAGCGGGAGGGAAGTGCGGCCACCTGTGGAGACGGGCTGGGGACCTTCATTAATGGGAAGCACAGGACAGCATGGGGGTGATGAGTAGCCAGGTGCTGGGAACACAGGGACCAGAATGAGTCAGCTGTGTCTGCTGATGCTAAATCAATCTCTCTCTCTCTCTCTCTCTCTCTCTCTCTCTCTCTCTCTCTCCCTCCCTCCCTCCCTCCCTCCCTCTCTCTCTCTCTCTCTCTCTCTCTCTCTCTCTCTCTCTCTCTCTCTCTCTCCTTCCCTCCCTCCCTGTCAATCTCCTCCCTGAATCTCTTAAATGCTATTATAAGTTGCCTTGCTCATGGTACTTCATCATATCAACAGAAAAAACAACTCAGACAGTAGCAGAGCAGAGAGCTGACTCCAGGCATCTCCACCGGCCGGGCCTGCATGCCCTTAAAGCACCACAGTCTCCTCACCTCACACCACCTCTTTACAGCCCTGGATTCAGGAGGAAGAACGATGCACACGGGCCAGCCTCACTCACGGTTACCCTCCTGGCGACCGGACAGGAGCCTGTAGCCCCTGTTTTAGATTGCCAACCCTCTTCTCTGGTTGGGCAGACACTCAGAGGGACCCCTTCTTAGGTGGGAATCTCAGTGCCCCTTCCGGTTTCCTTTCTCAAGAGCCGCCCCCCCCTCTTATGAGCCCCCAGAGCCTCTGGCCTCGCCAAGCTTGAGTTGTCACCACACGGAGGAGGCATTTTGCAGGTGTGACCCAGTGGCCAGCCTATCTGGCACACCGAACTTCTAGACAAGAAGCTTGACATCCACGCTCCTGAAGTCAGAATGAGGGATTCCAAAGCGGCATGGGGAGGGGTGGCTGCCTGCAGATGAGTCTGTGGTCCCCAGTGTCTTCTACTGTGCATCTACTGTACACAGAGAGGCGGTGTGAGCACTCACGGTCCAACCTGAGCTAATGTGCCAACCAATCACCACTGCCAGGCTTCCCCTATGTTAGTAGTCGCACATGTGCAATAAAGCAGACACTGTTGCCCGAAACTCTTCATCTCTTGTCGGAGGACGCCCGGGTAATGACAGCAACCACAAATGTGTACACCGCAGAAACAGATGGGCTAGGTGATCTTCTAGACTCCAGAGACGCTTTACACAGAGGGCAAGAGTAGGCTTTGACCTTGGAAAGTCTTGAAGAAATTCTAAGTTCAGCATGACATCGGTCATGAGTCTCAGATTAAACCAGATGCAATGAAAAGTAGCCGCCTGCGGCCAGGCAGGGAGTTGGACTGGAGGTCAGATGTGTCCAAATGTCCTTGTGGTTGATTGTCTGACCGTGATGGCCACTCCACTTTCCTCCTAGGGCAAGGACTCCTTCTCTGCGGGTTCTGGGCCACGTGGCCAGCTTTCCTCAAAGCCAAGTGCTACCATGACTGGGATTTTGGTCACAGGGTTATAAATCAAAGTGATCATTTTTGTTTCGTGACTTTAACACACACACACACACACACACACACACACACACACACACACACACACTTAATAAAATAAAAATAAACCTTAAAAAATAAGGCCATAATGGATTGGCAGTAGGAGGTGACCAACTACTGGAGCCTCAGGAGGCAGGCGACAATGAAGAACAAGGAACAGAGGGAAGGTTATAAAAACGTTTAGTCTTTGCTTTATTGAATTACAACAAATGAGCAACAAGTTGGAAAAACTGCTGTTATTCAAACTGCCTAAGCGTTTTACTTGTGCAGTGTACTCAAGAGGGGATGAAGGGGCTGGGGAGTGGCTGAGGGGACAAGGACAGCAAACAGAATCCATGTGGAGACATTTATACGCAATCTATCTCTTGGCTTTCCTTCTTTAAAAGTTAGGACTAACTAGAAATAAAAAGTGCACTCAGTTATCTAAAATTGGCCCAAACACACACACACACACACACACACACACACACACACACACACACACACGGACAAAAGAGAATCAGTTCCCAGTGAGGCTTCAAGCTGAAATCTTGTCAGTGCCACACCGAGAAAAGGCAGTGAGGAAGAGCCAAGAAGCTCAGAGATGGTCACCTTTGTACGCCCTTGACGGAGAACGGCCGCCGACAAGGAAAGACCACTCTCCTTTAGTTTCCCAAGCAAAATGATGGCGGCATTACGCGTGGGAGCCCTTTCTGCTGGTATTTCAAAAAGATTTGTAAAGAGGGCAGCCACCTGCTCCCCAGTTATCCAAGCAGTTGAGAAGCCACACCCATCTCTTGGGATGCGGCTGAGGCAGGGTCTCCAAAAGGCAGCTGCAGGAGCCGGGAACGGGCTTGACATGGAAGGCCTGCTATCTGTGAACCCCTTCCATGTTGAGCCAGAGGACCAACCTCAGCCCTTCCCACGAAGACGGCTCCCAAATGTCAAACTACCTTAAAAAAAGAAAAAAGAAATTCTTCCTAACCTAAAATCCAGTAGATACTGTGGCACTAGCACTAAATATTCCCTCCCCCTCATCAATAAAGTGAAAAGAAAAAAAGACAATAGCTATGTGGTTAGCCCTCCTTCCTGGGGGAGGAAAAAAATAATAATAATAAAAAAAGCAAACACCTTACCGCTCGGAAGTGCTGAAAAGGAAGTTGCCCTCGACTAAAAAGGTAACAAAATTCCCACATTGTATAAATCGGTTCCAGTATAGCAAGAGGCGGGGGCCCGGGCAGAGGTGACACTGGAAACGCAGTAGTAGGACTTTGGCACTATGAACAATTCCCTCCCGGCCTCTGGGACGGGCACCGAGAGCTCCGATGTTCCCGGGGGTGGGGTGGGGGGGGACCCAGGCACACGTCACTGAAGCACTTCCACCCAGAGTCGCTGGTGAGACAGCCCCCCCCGGCAGCCGCTGGGGCGGGGCTTTCTTCTTTCTTCAAAGACAGAGCTTCCTCTTTGTCAGTGCAGAAGTTCAGACCAAGTGCCCTAGAGAGATGACACAAACCAAAGGATGTCAGAGAGAGGGCTGGGATGGAAGGCCTCGTCCTAGTCCCCTGCAGCTTGGGGACGACTTCCAAAGCCAGCATGGGTTGGAAGGAGGCACAGGTGCTTCCTCCATGCTTCCCTTGCGGGGGAGGGGGGGTTATTTTAGCTTGCTATTCTGTGATGAACCATACCAGTCCATCGTTGACGGGAGTCAAGGCAGGAGCTTGGAGCCAGCTCTGCTTGCTATTCCACACAGCCTCGCCTCTGACCAAGGAGCTCACTTTACTTCCAAGGAAGTATAAGCAGGAGCCATGGAGGATTCTGGTTGCTGGTTCCTAGGCTGGCTTATAGTCAGATAGCTTTCTTTGTACACTTGGGATCACTGCTGAAGGAGGCATAGCCCACAGCAGTCTGGGCCCTCCTGTTTCAATCAACAATCAAGCTATGCCCATAGGCCAATTTGATTGACACAGCTACTCCGCTCAGCTTCCCAGCTGGATGACTGACCGCAGGCTGTGTCAAGGTGATAGTTAAAGCTAACCGGGACAAGGGTTTGGGGTTGAAGCCCAGCTTCACGTCTTTCTCCCTGGATGACCTTGGGTAAGTCATCTTTCTTTGTGTCGTTTCTATGGTTCTTACGTGAGGAAATTGGTGCTGATTGCAGGGTTACTGTGAGAATGAGTGAGCACATGTGAGGTGCATATCACATGTGAGTTATCATATCAAATGTCATATACATATCAAATGTCAGCCCATGTTGCTCCCACAGGCCTCACACGCGCACCGCTCTTGTTACGCAGGGAATGAACGACATGAGCTTTCACAAACAGGGTCCACCAGAAAATGTCGGTTTGGAAAGGCGGGCAGTAATCAGCCATGTTCCCCATATGCAGAGGCAGAAAGAAGCTCACAGGCATCTCTACTGAACAGGTCCCGTCTTAATGCCAGCGCCTGGGGGGCTCTCGTTTAGTATCTCATTTAATTCCAGCCACCACAGACAGCTCTTTCAGTGACACACAGTGAACTGCGTGTGTACGTTGTCGCCCCGGGATTGCAGATCAGACCTTTAAATCGGTGATCGAGCGCAGAACAATTAAGTCCTAATCTAATAGGCTGGGGAAGCAGAGAGAAGGATACTGGGGGTGTGAGGACCCAGTGGAGTGGGAAGGGGGCCTTCGGTCAACCAAGGAGAGCTAGCGATGCTCTTTTATAGGCTTTGCTAGGTAGAGTTTAGTTGGAGAGGTGAGTTGCTGGGTCTGGGTTTTGATGTTTTATGTCAGGGTCTCCTTCCTTCTGATCTCTGTTGGCTTCCGGATGCCCACGCAATGTGACCAGCCAGCATGTTCCCGCTGCCACCGTGCCTCTTGAATTGTAAGCAAGACAGCACTTTCTCCCTTAAACTGCTTCCAGTCAGGTGTTTGGTTACAACGAGAAAGGAAACTGGTTCAGTATGCAACAGTGTTGTGTCCAAAGTAACAGCCAAGAAACAAACAAGCAACGAAAATATCCACTCCTAATGGAAGCTCAAACAAACAAAAGAGCTCAGAGCAGAACTACCATCTGATCCAGCTGCATAGCCAAAGGACCCCAAAGGGAGCACAGACCAGAGATATCTGCATAGCCATGGTTACTGCAGCGTGGTTCACAAGAGCCAAGACACGCAGTAAATCTAGATGCCTATGGAAAGACACACAGACAGAACCCAGCCTTGTGTACACAACACAAGAGAGTGTTTCATCACAAAGGAGAATGGGGTCTTGTCACAGATGGTCTGAGCTCACTGTGTTAAGAGAAACAAGCTAGATACAGAAAGACAAACATCACATATTTTCTCTTGTATGTAGAAACAAAAGGAAACAGAACAAAACAACACAACACTAGACTCAGAGGGGAAAGAATGACTGCTGGGGCTTAAGGAGGAGGCCCCGAGGAAAGGGAGAGAGTGAGGGCGGACATAACCAAAGCACTATAGGGATGTCATAAAGAAAGCATAACTTTGTACAAATAACATAATTTTAGTAATTATAATGAAAACTTAAGATCGTGAGAGAGATCGTCACCCCCCCCCCACACACACACACCATGCTTCCTGTCTCTGAACTGGTTTGGGATTCTTCCAGCAAGAAGGCCATCACCAGATGGTCATTCAACCATGGACCTCCGAAAGGGTAGCCAGAATCAACCGGCTTTCTTTCAAAGCCGTCTGGCCTGTGTTACCAGCAACAGTAAACAGACTGAGAAAACCATGACTTGGCATCTCCAGCTCTGTGCTGGGAACTGAGACTGATGAGCTGGGGTCTCTGACTTCAAAGGTCTAGTGGGCAAGCGAGACATGCAAACAAATGCTTACAGTGTATCCATTCATTCATTCATTCATTCATTCATAGTCACTCATTCACTTATATTTACTCTTCATTCATTCATTGTCACTCATTCACTTATATTTACTCATTCATTCATTCATTCATAGTCACTTCATTCACTCATTCATTCATTTATATTCACTCACTCATTCATTTATATTCACTCACTCATTTATTCACTCAGTCATTCATTTATATTCACTCATTCATTTATATTCACTCAGTCATTCTTCTATATGTAGACAGCTAATCTGAACAGCATACACATTCTGGACCTTAACTTGTAGTCAGCATGCAACAATTAAGCAGCCTTAACTATTTTAAGCAAGCTGAGCCACGGCAATTTTTTTTTCTTTTTGACATTTCACAAATTTCACACCTTCCTCTGAGCCATCACTAATCATCAGGAGTTGGGAACTGTCAGAAATCCGGGGGCAGTGAGGATGGTGGCTGGAGATCTTGAGCCAAATTTAGACACTAGCTGAGTGAATTCTCGTGAGTGACTTGAGGTTTTTGAGTTTCCTTTGTTTGAACGAGAAGGCTTGCACATAGGGGTTGGTGGGTGGGTTTCTTTTTTTCCAGAAAAGCCACCTTTCTCCCTTGGGGCTCCTCCAACTCTGTGTGCATAGCTCATATAAAACAGTCCAGATGGAGGGGGCTGGAGACATGGCTGTGTGATTGGGAGTACATACTGTTCTTTCACAGGGCCCAAGTTTGGTCCCCAGAATCCCAAGATGGGTAGCTCGTAAGTGCCTGTAACTCCAGCTCCAATGGACCCAACGCCCTCTTCTGGACACTGTGAGTACTACACTCTTGTGCACAACCCTCCCCCACTACAAATACATAATTAAAAATAAAAAATTCTTTAAAAAGGACAGTCCAGATGGACTTCAGGTTTATGTATATGTCTTACCTTTCTAGGCTGAGATCCGGGTAGGGGTTGAGTTTTGGTCTTTTTGGCAACGCTATGCACACGTGTGCAGTGCCTGGCATGTACAGGGTTCTCCGAGGGCTCTTGTTGAGCAATGTGCTCTGGTTTGGATTCTGAAATAGTTCCCACAGGCCTTGAGTGTTTAGTCCCCATCTTATGACACTATTTAAAAGGCTTTGGAGTCTTTGGAAGGCAGAAAATGACAGATGGTAGTAGGCCCCTAGGGGCAGGCCTCTGAAGAGTATATCTGCTCTGGTTCTGGGCAGTTACCTTTGCTTCCTGGTCCACACTGTAATGAAGCCACCACTGGGGACAGAGGTGGTCCTATTCCCATGGTTTTCCTGCCATAATGAACTAAGATTTCTGAAACTGTGAACCATAATGAATTTCCTTTTCGTAAGTTGTCTGTGTCATATATATATATATATTGTCACACTAGCGAGAAAGTAATTAATGCAGAATGTTCTGATAGCTTCTACTCCCAGGCACACTATGCCTACATCCTATTTGTTGACCTGTGCTATGGCAGTGGTGCCACCGCCCAAGAGGATGTCGGCCTCAGTGATGAAAGGTGCTTCCAAGTTTTACTAGTGTTTGTGCTCTACAAGGTGGAGGGAAAGCTGTCCCTGCTTCCCTAGATGGTGGTGAGGTTCAAAGGACTTAATAGCTATGTTTCTGAGAATGCCAAGCATATAGTATATGCCAATAAATGGGAGCTCATCGTCACCACCACCACCATCACCATCACCATCAGCAGCAGCAGCAGCAATAAGACAGACCGTTTGGCCTGGAGCTTGATTTGGCTAAGCTGGTTGGCCAGTCAGCTCTGAGGTCCTCCTGTTTCTGCCTTCCCAGTGTTGAGAGTAAACGTGTGTGCCACTGCTGTGCTGAACTTTCTACAGGGCCCCTCAACAGTCACATTAATCAACCGAGCCATCCCCCCAGCCACAACACACGTGTTAGGCATATCCACGGGTTTCAAGAGACCTATAATTTAGGACGACCTTTTTCCTCTCTCTAAGCTGCCGCTTCCTGTGTGGCCTGCAAACCCATCTTCTCTAACACGGGAGCCGTCGAGAATGTGTGATAGCACCACGTGCTCAAAAGCCCCAGTATCTAGGAATCGGCTGCAAGCTCACACTCACCACAACCAGGAAATGGGGATGCAGGCTCTCCCTCCATCTCTGAGTGGTCAACTTCCAGCCCCCTGGGCATCCTCCACACCCTTGGGTGGAAGGTGGAGGGCCGTCAAGGGAGTGAAAGGAGGGTGACTAACAGCGGTGGGATATTCCCGATGGTGGCAGGAAGAGCAGGGGCTTAGGATCCAGCTGAGCTGATGGAAGAGGACCGTGGGTGAGTCCTTGCTGTCTGAGGCTCACTTTCCGGATTATAAGAACATACAGTTGCGTCTGCTCGAGAACTAGGTAAGACAGGGGCTTCCTGAGGAACCTTGCCCCATCTTCCTTCCCTTCTCATACCCCAAAACTTCTTCCGGAGAGCTTAGCACACCCCCTACCCCCCCATCTCCGTTTCCTTCAGGCCTCAGGGAATTAGGCAGTCATTGCCTACCCAGATGGTGTACACCTTTGGGGAAGGGATGCCAACAGGTGGCCTCGTCTCCCTGGGGGAGGTTCAGAATGGTCCCGGCCTCTTAGAGAAAACAGTTCGGTTTGCTTTCAGTTTCTTCTTTTAATCATTAACAGGACCCCTCTTCTGGTCCTCAAATGTACTGTTCCTTTGCCTGTCTTTGGACCTTAGCCCGTGCTGCTACTTGAGCAACTCCTTTCTTTGATTTCTCGCCTCTCCTAAAAGCTACCCCAGAGTCAATATCCCGTCTTCCCTTAACCCGTTATGATGCCCAGTGTGGGGATGTCTCCAGTGAGAACCCACCCTATATCACATGTCATACTGGCTGGTAACAGAAAGTGCAGGCTCTGCCCTCGGCCCAACTGAGCTCTCTCGGGAACGGGAACTGCACCATCTGTCTCTGTCCACTGTCTTTTGGCATTGACCACGGCAGCTAGTATACAGGATACTCAATGTATTTGTTGAATGGAGCTGAACCTGTTGTCCTCTCTAGGGTGGGAAGAAATAGGAACCATGTCAATTCAGACCACGGATCAAGATCAAGAAGAGAAGCTCGAGGCAAGTTAGAGCATTCACAAGGACAAAAAATAAGACAAGGCAAAAGCAAAACCACTATTTCAACAGGGGAGACATAGCTAGAATGGCTGGGCTTTCTACGAAGGTGGAGAAACAGCCGGAGAGAAGGAAGACACAAAATAGGTTGCCTGCTGGGTACTCCTGCTGATCTCAGGACTCTTGCCTGTCATCAGCACCTCCTCTTTGGGCTGTATCCAAGCCTGGGATACATGGGCAGTTCCTCAAGAAGACGTGTTGCTACTCAGGGGTTGACAACTCTTTAAACTGTTGCTGGAACTGGCTAGAAAAAGCTTCCAGAGGGTTTTACTGATTTGCCAGCCCCATGAGCAGCATGGCGCTGGCCCAAGTTGTCCAAGTTCATCAGCATGGAGGTGTGTAGCTTGTAGGGTTTTCTTCAGGACCGTCAGACCATCCTAGAGACTCTCAGGTTTGTTTCAAAGGCTATCTTGGGAGGCCCCTTCTGGGGCTTTTCCAGTGATCTCTAGAGCAGTTCACCTGGTCAAATTATGGCCTTTCAGAGTTCTGTTTCAGGTTGCGCTTGTGTTCTCTCAGCAAAGGAGCCCCTCCTCCCACTTTCTTTTCTCCACACACAGCCAAGCCAGCTGCTGCACTGGGGTTCTGACTTGCCCTGACCCCTTGGGAAGCGCAGGCACCAAGAGCTTCAAGGCCTGTCCCATTATGTGGATGACATGGCCATTAGTAACCATGGCAACCTCTCTTCCCTGGCTTTTGTGGCTCCACAGGTCTAAATGTGCACAGGTCTTGTCTGGACTTGAAGGGGTTACTGGGGCTTAAGCAGAAAGGCACATTCCCCAAGCCACACAAGGCAAATAAGGAGAATTTCCAAAGACTTTCAGGTGTAAAGAAACAACCGCAGATCTCCAATTCAGTGAACTTGAAACAAAACAAAAAAGAAAAAAGACACACCCCTTCCTTCTCTCTCTCTTACACACACACACACACACACACACACACACACACACACACACATCCTTTTTCTTTATCTCTTTCATTTTCTTTCTCTCCCTCTCTCCCTTTCTTTCTCTCCCTCTCTCCCTTTCTTTCTCTCTCCTCCCTCCCTCCCTCCCTCCCTCCCTCCTTCTTTCTTTCTTTCTTTCTTTCTTTCTTTCTTTCTTTCTTTCTTTCTTTCTGTCTTCCTTTCTCCCAACTGTGACCATAATACACACAGAGGGTGTGTTGGCCTAACAGTTTGAGAGGACTCAAGTATGAACAGGCCCAAAGGATGATGTCCAAACAGGTTCAGGCAGCAAGGCATCCCCTCAGAGAACAGCCTTACAAATAAGGGTCCAGGACTCTCAGGCCCTATTTATTTCATCCCCTTGTCAAAGGACCTTGAAAAGGGACTTATCTGCCACACAAAAGAAACTGACAAGGGTATTCGAGGGAGTACATATGCAAATGAGTGCCACTCACCCATTCCGTCATGTATACATATTTCCAAACACACTGTACGTGATAGATACACATGATGAACACAGGTTGCATAGCCTGAATCTGAAACTCTAAACTATTAAATGCTTTGAAATCTGGAACTTTCCGACGCCGGCATGACGTGAAGAGGGAACACTGTGAAATGGTGTTTCAGGCATGCACAAAATTATGAAAAATATTGCATCCGAGTTACCTTTGGTCTCTGTGTATAATGTAAACCTGAAACATAAATATTTTCAGATTCAGAGTAGGGTCCCAGCCCTCAGCACACCCCATCCTATGTATAAATATTCCAAATTTTGAAAAAAAAAAACCCTGAAATTTGAAGACCCCTAGTCTTTGGTGTTTCTGATGAGAATACTTGGATATACCATGGCAATGACATATCTGGTTGATGGGGATGATTTGTGTCAACATATGTGGGCAATTAATACGTTAACGAGAAGAAGTACATTGTCTGAGTCACCATCTTGGAACCCGCCGTCTCTATTAATCTGCCAATTAAAAAAGGGAATCCACACTCCCCCATCCTCTGGAGTAAACAGATAGAATTACCTGTCTAGGCATGGCCGGCCTCCGCGGGGGCGCTGTCGGAGTCGGAGTCGGGCCTGTCCGCTGTGCCTTCCGCTACTCTCTGACTCCAGCTGTCCCATTTCTCTGAGATGGCATCCTCTTCTCCAACTGTCACCTCCACAAAGTCTACGATGCCCGACTCCTCGTTTTCCTCACTGCCCTGGCCATCTCTGCTGCTGCCCTCTGATCTGTCTGAGGGGGCCTCTGAGGGCTTGGCTGCCAAACAGTCCTTGGCTTGCTCGCCGCCCACTTTCACCCTGGGGACCAGCTTGCCGGAGTCCTCCTCGCAGAACGCTTTGGGGTCCTTGGCATAGTGTTGAGCCACTTGGCTTCCGTTCTTTGGGCTCTCAGCAACTAGTTTTCCGGCTTTCCTTGATACTGCATCGTGGCCGTGATCATCCGGCAGGTGATGCTGTTGGTACTGCTCCAGCCAACTCAAGCTTCCAGTTTTCAGTAAGCATCTGTTCTCCTTGAACCAGCGCACAATCTCAGTTCGGACCAGCCCGGTCTTGGCCGCTAACTGGTCATACTCCTGAGGAGTGGGCCACTGGGTTCTGGCGAAAGTGCTCCTTAGCAGGTGAACCTGTTCTTGATTCTGTATAATTGCTGATGAAGAGCTGGGCAAGGGACCAGCTAACTGGGCACCAGAGAGCTGTTCAAGTCGCGACAGAGCACCATTGGGGGCTGCCACATCCGAGCCTTTTTTGCCGGGTCCCATGGAATCCAAGACGGCCTGCTCCATGCTGTCTCGGAGCCTGCGTCTCTCTGAGAACCAGGAGTGGATTTCCCTCCTGCTCAGTTTGGTCTCCACCCTAAGCCGCTCCACTTCCGCCTGGGTCGGGAAGGAGCTTTTCAGAAAGCTGTCTTCCAGGACTTTCAACTGTCCCTGGCTTTTCTCTTTGAACTTCTGGGGGGCAAAGTCTGGGTAGACGTGATAGGTGCGACCGTGCCGGGTGCCTGCGATGGCCATCTGGTCTTTGGCAAGGGACTCGCTGGTGATGTGTACAATGCCCCTCTGACATCGGTACCGGTGGTCACTGAACCACTTTTTGATTTCGCTCCTGGCCAGGCCTGTCACTTCGATGAGCCGGTAAACCTCGGCGTCGTCAGGGAACTGGCTCTGTAAAAAGCTCGCCTTGAGGTGTGCAATCTGCAACTTGGTCTTCTTGCGGTCGCTGGCGGGGGTGAGCGGGGTGTTGGCCACCTTGGGTGGAGGTTCCGGCACCTGGGCGATGTGTGGACGCTTGGGCTCAGGGGCAGCCTGAGGAGTCACCAGGGGTCTCTTCTGGCCATGGTTGGTCACTCCAGCCACGGCAAGTGTGATGGGGGAGCAAGAGACGGTCGTTGACCCGCTTGTCACTTGAGTCAACACCAGGCTGGGCTGGCCTAGGATCTGGCATGGCAGAGCTGTCTGGAGGATGGGCTGTGACATTTTTGTGGGGGCCAGCTGGGCAGGAAGCACAGTGATCGTCGGGGGGACGGACTGAATGGTGCCATTGAACATCTTCTTGCGGGCCTCCTCCACCTCTTCTGGGGACCAGCTGATGCCATGTTTTAAGCGCTGGGTGGCAAACCAGATCCTGATGTGCTCCTCTGGGTGTTTAGAGGCAGCTGTTAGCCAGGAGAGCTCAGCCTGGGTTGGGTAAGGGAACTTGTTGAAGGAATTGATCATGGTGGCATTTGTGTCCAGGGCGGAGTTGTATTTGGTAGTATTCAGAGGGACGGGGACCTTGGGGACAAGGTTGATATTTGGTGGCAGCTGTACAGAAGGCATGACGTGTCCCAGCGAATCTTGAAGGAGCTCCACGCTTCCAAGTCTGGACAGGATCTCAGCTGTATCTGTCACCAGGCGGGCAGTCCCTTCCATGTGGTTTTCGGGGGCAGCCTCATCAGGCTTCTTGGGCACTTTCTTGGCATCTGCCTTGGGTTTTCCTGTCTTTGTCACGGGGATTTTACCCACGGAGACCCCAGGGTCATTGTCACCACTTCCGGGACCACTGGCAGCGGAGGACGCAACATGGTTGGTGGTTTCAATGGACTGTTCCAAGACGGTTTGGTTATTGCGTTTGATCAATTTCAGCTTGAAATTGGTCTCTCCCGGATGGAACTTGGAGTTGTGGTCAGACAAGGAGTCATACTTTTTGGTTGTGAAGTTACATTCGGCACACACATACAGGGGGTTGAGAATCACATTGGGGTGCTGCATGTCTACGTGTTCTGTGAACTCGTTCAGATTCTGTGTGGAATAAGGGCAGTATTTGCACTCATAACCACCCTGGAGCTTTTTGGACTGGCTTTCCCCCACAGATTTTACCTCTATCACTTCGTTGTCTTTGGACGAGATTTCAGGTTCTGCTGCCCAGCTGTCCTTGCCCACATCGGATTGCGGCATGCCCATTCCTCTGTCTTTGGCCCTGTCTGTCCCCTCCGGCACATCTTGCTCTACGACTTGGGACGTCCGAACCATGCACGGAGTTGTCGATTTCCGTTTGCTAGCCATGCTGTCTGCCTGTGAGCAACGACTTCTTGTCGGAGTGGGTAGGGACTGGCCAGTGAAATTCTTGGCTTTTGGCTTTATTCCCTCTCAAATGCCTCTGGCTTCCCTTGGATGCCGAAGCTTTCTGTTTGAGTTTTCAGGACGATTTCAGCACAGACAGTTGTCACTGTACCAATCCTGGAGCACACCAGGCAGCTTCATGTCTGCAGGACAGGAACAAAGCTGGAGTCAGTGCCTCTTCACAACGCAAAAGAAACCAGCATTGCCCCCCCTCCCCCACACACTTGTTCCCATGACCCACCCCAACTGGCACCGAATCAAACACACATGTAAGCACGGATGGCGGGAGGGAGAGGGTTGGGAGAATGAAAGCCCGCGTTCTCTTTCTTCCTCCGGGAAGAAAGTGGAGCGACAGCAAGCAAACAAGGTTGGGGTCTCCATGTTCAGAGACACAAAGTTACAGAAAGAGAACAAAGACACCGGGCTCTTCAGAAATGCTGAGGAGGATGCATGGGATGAACAAGGTATTGGAGTTGCTTTTTATTTATGGAACATCAGAAGCAGGACACCTGGGTGGGGCCTGCAAGTGGGTTTCCATGGCACCAGAAAGTGGGTAAGAAAGCCTGGTGTGGTGACACGCGCCTGTGACACACACACACACACACACACACACACACACACACACACACACACACACACACACTCAGGAGACTGAGGCACTGAGAGATCACCGGTTTGAGTTTGAGGCTGGCCTGGGTTATATAGTGAGATTCTGGTTTAGAAAAACAACCAACCAACCAACCAACCAAACAAACAAAAAAACCTCAAGAACCAAAAAATAAAACAAAAACCTCAAACAAACAAACAAACAACAGGGAAAAATGGATATGGACAAAAACACAAGAGTATAGAAAATGTAGGGGAGGGAGACAGAATGGAAATGAAATCATATGAGTCCCCAATTCAAACTCTGTGCTTTCCTTGTTTCTCTCAAACAGCACCTCATTTCTTTTTAAAGGGGCAGCACAACATCACATTACAGGGATGTGACAATGTTTTGTAGGCTTGTGACAGGGTCTCTCGTACAGTCCAGGCTGGCCTTGCCCTCCCTAGGTAGCCTAGGATGGCCTTGAAGTCTTGATTCTCTTGCCTCAGCCTCCTGAGTGCTGGGATTACAGGCACTTGCCATCATGGCTGGCTCACGTTGGGCTGTAATGACCTGCCTTTGGACACAGGCCTAGAAATGGTTCTCTTGGTTCACACGGCAGCGTTTTGCCTCAGATGGCCTTGCTGGCCGTGCCTGAGAAGGCCTGACTCCCACGGCTTACACAGAGTACTACGAGTAAGAGTCCTTGACAGTTAGGTAGGGAAACTGTTTCACTCTGCTTCAGTGATTTAGAAAAAAAGATGTATTTTGTTTATATGTATGTGTTTGGGTGTGGTTGTATGTATGGGTGCCTGCAGAGGTCAGAAGAGGGCATCGATCTCCTGGAGCTGGAGTTATAGGCAGTGTGGACCACCTAATGTGGCTACTCGACACCAAACCCTGGGTCTGTAGAAGAGCAGCGAGTCTCTTAACTGATGAGATCTCTTCCGCCCCTATGCTTTAACAACAACAACAAAATCCCTTCCTTCTCTCTGTTGTCCCGTGCATTCGTGCATGCGTGCGTGCGTGCGTGCGTGCGTGCGTGCGTGCGTGCGTGCGTGCGTGCGTGCGTGTGTGTGTGTGTGTGTGTGTGTGTGTGTATGCGTGCAGGTATGCAATTGCCACTGCATGTGTATAGCAATCAGAGGACAACCGCAGGTGTCAGTCCTCCACCTCTGCTTTGCTTGACACAGGGTCCCTTGTTGACAGAGCCATATGACAGCTTAGCTGGTTGAGTTTCGCCCATCTCTGTCTTCCACCTCTCCTTAGGAGCGATGAGGTCGTAGACATGTACCACCGTGTGTGGACATACGTGGGTTCTGGGGACTCTGAACCCAGCAAGTGCCTTGCCCACTGAGCCGTCTCCCTTACCTATGTCTGCGGGTTTGATAACTAGTAAAGCTAGGTTGTCTCCGGAGGCTTCCTGGCCATTCACAGTCTCTCTTTTGTGAATTGCCTGTTTATGTCACTTTCAGATTGTGGTGCTCAGGGGTTTATTCCTAATTTGTAAGAGCGTTTTATAACACCCGCTGCAACGTTTAAAATTCTACCTTCTAGCTGTTTAGAGAGTGTCTTTATATGTTTAACACGTAGAAGCCTTGAAGTTTAGATAGCAAATTTATAATTTCTTTCCTCTTGTGGCTTCTTTCATATTTGGAAATGCCATTTTTTATTTTGTTTTCAGGTGAGGTATATCAATCCATGTTTTCTCTTTTTGTATGTAGATCATTTACTTAAATCGTATGGAGTCCTAGTAGTGGATCTACGGTTTCTTTAGAGCCTTTTGGCCTAATTTGTTTGTTTGCTCTTGTGTTTTCCGATAGGGCCTTGTTATTTAGTCATGGCTGGCCTGGTACTTGCTATGTAGCCCAGGCCTGCCCCAAACTTCCAGGAATCTTCCTTCCCTAGGTTCCTAAATGCTGGCATTATCGGCATTGCACCACCATGTCCTGTGGACTTAATGCTTTTTTGTTTTACATTTAAGTCACCTAGCGCTGAATTTATCTTGAGTTAAGTACAGCTGTTTTTCCTTGAGCCTCCCCGTTATCTCAGCAGCATGCATTACATAAACCATTCCTCACCAGGGTGTAAGAAACCACCCCCCCACACCACATTTTACATTTCCTACAGCTTGCTCCCAGCTGCCCAGTCTGCGAATCTGGTCTAGCTACTGGGACTTACTGTTAATTTCTTCTTAGGTATTTGGAGTACATTTAATATCCAGCAGAGTGAGTGGTTTCTCCTTGTTCCTCTCCCCAGAACATTTTCTTGATTATTTCATAAATCATAATCAATTGCAACATATTAGAATTTTGATTGGAACCACATTAAACAAATATCAATTTGGGCCACAGGCACAATTTGCTTTTTAGGTAGGGCGTGTCGCTGGAACTTGAGGGAACTGCTGGGCTGGGTCACTGTTGGCATTTCAGTGCCTTTTACTTTGTGCCTATGTTCAGTGTGGTTTTATATTTGGAATAGAGAAGAGGGTATTTAAGGACAAGGATATCTGACATCTAGGGGACGTCAAGAGAGGGGATGACATATGGGCCTTTGAGTCTCACTTAGGTCAGGGCTCAAGTGCAGAAGTGAAGAACTTATGAAAAGGGCAACTCTGTGAGATGCTGGGGCTTCTGGTCCAAACTGAGCAGGACTCAGACTCCTGTGCCCCAGGGCACAGGAGAGGGCCGGTACCCCATGATTCAGGGGGGGCCGTTACCCTGCTGAGGGCCAGTGCCCCAGGACACAGGAGAGGTCTGGGCCCCGGTGATCCCAAGAGCCCAATCTCTCTGACACTGGAACACTGGTATTTTCAGACTGGAGCACCCTGACAATAGAGGGTGCGGGTCCCTCAGGAGTGGCAGCAAAGAGAGGCCATGGGAGAAGCAGAACAGCTGGTGACCACATCTCTCTGTTGACCATTCTTGCAACAGACACGGAGAAGCCGATTTTGCTGAGAACACTCAGGCATGGGAGTAACTGAGGCGGCATGAACTCGGCCCTCCTCTGCCCTCATTGTGTGTCCGTCTATCTTACTTTGGTTCACACTCCTGTTTCACTCTGCCAGACACGGTCATCATTAAGACATACCTGCTAATCTGAGCTGTCTCAGCTCTTTACAATTAAGGCACAAAGTCATTGTCCTAAAGCTTCAGTCACCTTGGATTCCAGGAGACCATCCTAAAGCGAGAACAATGACATACGAGGGAGAGGCTACGGGCTGGACAGATTATCCGGAGGGAATTCTGACCATACAGTGACTAAGAGAGGGATTCATCTTACATCAGTAATGGGCGGGACCCCACTTTGACCAAGGCTCTTTAATTACACATCTTTCCCCCCAGTTCTCCCTCTATTTAAACCCAAAGCTCACATCAATTCCTAGAAGATGAACTTGTGCTCACTAGACTCCTTCAATTTTCCTCTCCCCAACACATGGCTTAAAATCTTGCTCTGCCTTTCGCCATCACTCGTCTCTCTAATCAGCCTATTGGGATGGGTGGCCAAGTATAGCTTCTTGGAGCTGCTGGACCCGAAGCTTCACCGGGGTCCATTTGTGCGTGGATACCGACTTTTTTTTGCAGCCTCTATTTCCCTTTGAGTTTCATTCTCTCAAACATGGGCTCCACACGTGAACGTTCAAGCCTGTCAATGGCTCTACCATTGCTCACTTGGGCTAGAATTTTTGGCCTTCTCCACACAGTCAGTTCAGTTCACTGGCAGTCCTGTTGACGACGCTAGTGTTCCGAGGCACCTTTGAGCCCTGAGCTAAGCTTCCATCTTCTCCAGCCTGGATTGCTACCACAGCCACCCACACGTCTTCTGTTGGAACAACAGAGGGATTCATGTGTGAAGGTCAGAACTGGTTCTGGGTGGTTTTCGCAGCTTCTCTGGTTTCACATTAGAGTGAAGTCCGCTCTTTTGTAACAGCCTGCAAGCTTGGGCATGTTGTGACCCATGTCCCCTCCGATTTGCTGACACACTCCAGCTGCTCTGCCAGGAGTGTCATTTCCGTCACAGAGCCCCTGCCAGAACGTTCCACACCCAAAGAGGGATTTCTTGACTGCTACTTCTTTGTAGACAACCTCATCCCATTACTCTTGGTTTCTTCACTCTGCTTTGCTTTCTTCAAAGCCCTTCTCAATAACTACCATTATATCGGTCTATTTTGTGGTTAAGGACTTAGATACCCATTTACTTATTGATTGTATATCACTCTGGATCTGTGTTGTTCAATATGGTAGCCACCAGCCACATATGGCTCTTTGGAATTAGTTTTAAGTGAGGAACTCAAAAACCACATGTGGAGTGGTTATCATAGTCACCCCCACAGGGCATTCTCACTACTGGGGACAGTCTCGTGGGCCGTGCCATAACCAGCTGTCCTGCAAGGAGCGAAGATATTCTTGAGAGCTTTATGGGGGCCGCCTTCTGTATATATGTTTCTCTTATTGGTTGATGTATAAGACACTGATTGGCCAGTAGCCAGGCAGGATGTATAGGCGGGGCTACCAGAGGAGGAGAAGGCTGGGGAAAGGCTGCAAAGATGCCATGTGGCGGAAGAAGGAATAACAGGCCCAGACCTTCCTCTGGTAAGATTAGACCACATGGAAATACTTAGATGAATAGGAATGGGTTAATAATTAAGACAGAGCTGGCCAATAAGAAGTCTAAGCCATTGGCCAAACAGTTTAATAATTAATACGTCTCAGTGTGCTTATTTGGGGCTAATTGGCAGCAGGGCCAGGCAGGACAGAGCTACACTGTGCCCCTCTGTGGCAGGAGAGTTCAGTGAGGAGAGAGGCACCAAGACTGACATCAAAGAAACCAGTTGGTGGAAGGCTACAAACCTCTCCCCATCAGGGCTACATATAAAGGCTCGGGCCTGTGCAATGAAAGTACGGGGCACAGAATGTGGGGGACAGCACACCCACAAAGTCTCAGCACTCTTGGGGCTGGAATCGAGTGCAACTTTGACCTTGCAACCGTTTTCCAGCTCTCTGGCCCTGCTTCTAGGCTCAGGTATGTTTTCTATTTCTTAATAAACTGTCTCTGTTTCTGCGTCATCCATGCGTCTCTGTTCTATACTCTGTTCTGACACACAAGATTCTACTCCAATCCATGCCTGTAACACCTCTCTGGCTAGGGACTATTGAGGCGATGGACCCTAAGGAATTGGAAGTTTTCTTCTAGTACCGTGGAAGGGAAGGGAAGGGAAGGGAAGGGTAGGGAAGGGAAAGGAAGGGACGGGAAGGGTAGAGAAGGGCTGAGGCCTTTGGTGTCAGTTAGAGGCAAGGTTTGTCTCCTAGAAAGAGCTGTCATATAGTGCTGGCAACTCGTGGGATAGACCTGAAGGCGGGAGTCAACTACGCCAATGAGTTGGGCCCATTCCTTGGCCAAGACTGATTAGCTGTACTTCCTGACCTCTATTTAACCTGGACCTCAAGTTAGTGCTCTGAAGGTAGACTTGGACAGAGTAGGGTGTTGTCACTGAATCCCTGTATTTGTTCTGCCCGGTGTAGTTGTGTCCAATAACTTTCTCTACTTTTCCGGGCCAATTGAAGATAGGTGGCTGATCCCAGGGCTGGCAGGTTTGACTATGAAGACTCTGGTAAGAGAGCGGCAAAAAACCTTTTGTGGGGACTGTAGCTCATATAGGGTGGCGAGATACGGTAAAAGCACTCAGGAATGGTCGACACTGTGTGCACATGCCTGCATGTATGCAGTGTGTGTGTGTGTGTGTGTGTGTGTGTGTGTGTGTGTGTGTGTGATGGGTTATATAAGTGGGAGAACACTGGAAGCCTCCACCATTCTGCATGGGCACTGTTGACACGGTAGCATGTGGCTCAGTTCTTACCCCGCCCCTCCCACTCCGGTCAAGAAGCTAAGAGCATCTGAGTTATAATTTCTGAGTAGAGGGAGCAAAAGGAGACTTCCTTTGTGTAGAACAGAAGCAGCAGCCAGGAGTGGGTGTGGGGAAAAGGGCCTTTTCTATGGAAAGCACCAGAATGACTCTAAGGTACTGCGTGAGCCTGAGAGATAAGGGCGACTGTAATGGCATAGACACTGAGTTTCTCTATGTTCCAAGACTGTGGTTCAGAACACGCTCTAGCTTCCAAAACTCATTCGGAGAGCAAGCATGAAAGACTAAAGGAAGGATAAAGAATGAAACTGGAGAGGGCTCCTGACACACGGAACCCCTGGGGAATTCTCCCTCAGGTCTCGCTGGAAAGGTTGGGAGAAACACCACCTTTTGAAGCGTTATCCTGGCACAGCAAAGTCTGTGGGTCTGTAGAGCCAAGCTTTGGGGTATCTGTCTGAATCCGTGAGCCACGGTCAGGGTTGGCACTGTCACACGTGTCATGGTCCTCACTGCCACGGAAGCGAAAGGGTGCTGAGCAGAGACAAACTGCTCAAAGGTGGGCAAACACAGATGAATGGGAAGACTGGAGGGTGGCTCAGGGGTTAGTGCCATAGCGATTCCTGCTGTTCCAATTCAGGGTCTAGCACCTTCGTGGTGGCTCACAAACACCTGCAAACTCCCGTTCCCGGGCACCAAACACCTTTCCCTGCCCTGCGGAACGCCTGTGGTGCACACACACTCACATAGGCTCCCATGCATACACAAAATAAATCTTAAAAACTAGAAATGAATAACTAAACGGATAAAACACATGTTGAGATACAGAGTCCCATCTGGCGATGGGTGGCAGGTGAGTTGTGGATTTTGACTTTCTTAACGGCCTGAGCTGGGCACAGACATATCCCACCCCACCCAAGCACACTGGTGATACTTTGATTCAAAAGAGAAGTGAACTTTCCTCACCCCCCTCTGTGTGTGTGTGTGTGTGTGTGTGTGTGTGTGTGTGTGTGAGAGAGAGAGAGAGAGAGAGAGAGAGAGAGAGAGAGAGAGAGAGAGAGAGAAGGGAGAGAGGGGAAGAGAAGACAGTAGAGGAGACCAAGTGAATTTTGCTAGTTCTTTGTTTTGTTTTGTTTTGTTTTGGTAAACTACCCTTCGATGAAGAGCGCCATCACCCTGGGTTCGAGCTCACCCTAATAACCTCACTTATCAGCAGTCACCTCTACCAAGACTTTCTCCACACTCTGAGCAGCAGGCTATTAGAACCTCAACATATGGGTCTAGGGGTTGGAGCCAGGCTCTGCCCTCTGGGGGCCTTTCGATGGCACAGAAGTGACTTATGAACGCTGGTGACAGACTAAGCAGGCACCAGTCAGTGGCAGGCGTGGTTTCCGGTGCTGAGGTTCTCGGTGAGCTGACTTCAGAGCTCGCCATGTGGAAGAGGGGAGCGGGAAGGGAGGGTAAAGGGTGGGGTGAGCCTGCTTGTAGCAGAGCAGACAGGGACTGCCTCCATGAGAAGGTGACAACGAAACACATGGCCCTTGTGATGACAAGCAAAGAAGGCCTTTGAATCCTTAACTCTGGTCCTATTTCATTTTGCGAGGCAGTGGGGGCTAAGAGTAGACAAAGGCTTCACAAAGGGAGGGTGACATTTTCCTTTTTAGACACAAAGTGCTAACACTACCACTAGTGGGAAGTCTCTCTCTGTCTAGGTGACTCTTTCTAACTCTGCAAAGCAGTTGGGAGAACTAGGACCGGGGAGTGCGAGCATCTTGACTAAGCATACAGTCACTTCTCAGCAGAGCCGGGATTTGGACAGATGCTTCCAGCCCTAGGGCTCTTAGTTGCACCAAGAGCCTCCCTTAGCGAGCAGCCTTCAAAGGTGGGAGGGCACACCTCCCAGGTGCACGAAAGGAGAGTGACCGCTATTCCAATCCAATGACCAGAATCCTCCTGGGCTGATAAGCGGAAGTGAACGGTAAAGGTTCGTGGAGGATCAGGAATGGCAAGGATAAATCTCAGGGTGGAAGAAGGCTTGGGGGTTGGACAGTGGCACTGAAGAGCTCAGGGTTGACTCTGCAGGCAATGGAGAGGCATTGCCTTTCAGGCAGGTCCAGGAGGCAGAAGGTTCTCAGAGACAACTCTGGGGCAGGGCTGGCAGGAGACCTAGCAGGCCATCAGCCACCTTAACAAAGCCAAAATAAGCAGTCAAGATCCAGGTGGCTGCCAGACACCTTCCTCCATAGCTTCCAGGCCTCTGCGAATAGTTGCTGAGTGTGTTTCTTTTTTTATTTTTCTTCTTCTTTTCATCTAGAACTTTCTCCCATTCAGCGTGGTTTGCCTATGCAGGCATCACTAGATTCTTCATTTCTCTAGCAAGCACAGCAGACGTTCATTACAAGATTAGCATAGGCCGAAGGCCCACAAAACTACGTGGGCACTAAGGCTCACAGAGACCAGGGAGCATGGTCAATGTTGAGGAGTGAGGAGCTGTAGAGTTGGGACACCAACTTTATCTACAAACCACGTGGGGGGGTCTTTCAAAGGGCAGATTACTGTCACTAAACCTGGGCCAGACCCTGCAATTCTGTATTTACTGAGGGCTTGCTGGTGGTAACTCGGCTGTTAAGGCAAGTCTAACCTTGAGTATAGGCTCTCTAAGACTCCCTGGGCTGGTAGACTGCCGCCGTTATCTGGCTCTTTCTTCTCCCTACTCTCTCGTCTAGAGCCAAGGTGGTGGCATTTCTTGACTTTTCTCTATTTGTGGCCTGAAGCTCCTAAGGAAGGAAAAAGTGAGAGACAGCTGTGTGTGGCTCGCATAAGCCTGGATGTCAGCTCCAGAGCCACTTCTAGGTTCTTGGCTTTGAAGGCAGGCTCCCGAGGGAGGGAGGAGAAATCCCTGCTGGAGGCTCCTCTGGGTGGGGTGGGGGGTCCGGTATAGGAGACTCAGGTCAAGGTCAGAGGCTCTGAAAAAGCCCAGCCTGGGGTGGGTTGCTCAGAGGCCAGGGAGAGCTTGAGGGAATCTTACCTGGGGCCCTCGTGGGAGCCACCTCTCATTTCAGGGCTCTGCACTGAGGCTGTCAAAGGAAATAACGGGATTGTCTGGGAGCTTTGACTGCAGCATCTCCCCAAGACATCCAAGTCCAGAAGGATGCTTTTAGCTCTCCTGGGTTTTCTAACAGAGCTGTCAGCAGATTGGGCTGCAGTTCGCAAGGGTAGATTATTCTGGAGGGAGCAGACAGTGCTTCTCTGTGTTCTACTGCTACAACATTACCGTCTATCTTAAGGCTTTTGGACCAGGAGGGGTCATGAGTGACACAATGGTGATAGGGGTTGGGGAGGAATTTGATGCAGACGTCAGTGGTCCTGGATTTGTCTCTAAGCCTCAGTCTCCAACTCACTCATCTGCCTCTGTCTTTATTGCCATTTCCTCTCATCTGCAGGGTAGGAATTGCTTTCAGCAGGCCCGTGGTGACCCTGAGTTGATTGCTAAGGATTTGGACTTCTCTTTAGTCTACCTTAGGTCTAAATGGCTGTCGCACCATCACACGGGACCTGGGGGCTTTGAAACACTGTCAGTTCTTGAGACCCAGCCCAAGCTTATCAACCCCAAACATTTGGGAGCATGGCCAAGGAGCTGCATTCCTAAACATTGGTCCTGTTGAAAGCCGTGGCAATAGGACGTCACTCGGCATCCACTGTCCTGTGAAAAAGCGATCTTCTTTGATGTAGCTGAGCCTAGGAGTCCACGCTCCCTGAGACGACGCTAGGGTGGAATATGGCACTTCTGAGGGGCACGGAGGGCAACTGGGAGGAGGCCACAGAAACGGGAAGAATGGCACCGTGATCTCACAGAAGAACAGAAGTCAGATTGCTGCGTGCGGATGACAGGAGGAAACAGCACGGCCGCAGCAAGGCCCACGGGAGCCCAGCGGGTTTGGTAGAGCTCCGTTCCTAGAGCTTGTCTTAAGACAATAACCTGGACCTGTAAAGTGTTTGTTGTGAAGCATGAGGACCTGGGCTGGGATCCCCAGCACCCACACGGCAGAGCATGCCTGTAAGCCCAGCTCTAGGCGGGGAGGGGGGTGCAGGAAGGGGTTCACTGAGCAGCCGATATAGCCAACTGATGAGTTCCAGATTCTCCAAAGATAAGGTGGAGATAGATCAAGATAGACACCCAGCATTGATCCTTGACCTCTACGTACACACACATACACACACATACACTCACATACATATGTATACACACATACACACTCACATACATACATACATACAGACAGACATACACTATATACATACGTACACACATATATATGCACTCAGACGCACACAATCACTCTCTCACACACACACACATATGTACACACACACACACACACACTCACATACATACACATACACTCACATACATATGTATACACACATACACACTCACATACATACATACAGACACATACTATATACATATGTACACACATACATATGCACACAGACTCACACATACACTCATACGTACACACACACATATGTACACACACACACACACTCACATACATACACATACACTCACATATATATGTATACACACATACACACTCACATACATACATACAGACAGACAGACATACACTATATACATATGTACACACATACATATGCACTCAGACGCACACAATCACTCATACATACACACACACACAGACACACAGACACAGACACAGACACACACACACACACACACACACACACACACATGCACGCACGCGCACACACACAGACACACACACACAACACACACACACACACACACGCACACGCACACGCACACGCACACGCGCACACACACACACACACACGTCATTGGAAACACGCTCACAGTTCATTCATTCAATCCTCTCAGTCCCAAGCTCTTTGTCAAGTGCACCGTGTCAGTGTCTGTTCAGACACCAGGAGAGACCCCCACGCTCCCTGCCCTAAAGAGGTCTGATACATGGAAGGAGACTCAGGCTCCAGAGGCTCTGAGGTGGTCACTGATACTGAAGCAACAAAGACAGTCTGTTATGTCTGCTGGAAGGAATGGCAAAGGCAAGGTCAACCCGAGCCCCCAGGGAGAGGTCAAGGTGGCCTTGATTCCACATCCAAAGGAAATGGCCTTGTGTGTCTGTACTGTTCGGCGCTGAACAACTTTACTTTCCCATTTTCTCTGAGCAATAATCTTACTGAAAAACACAATTAAAGATGAAGACTATTCTGGAACAGTTAATTCCTGATCATAGCCACCCCTCCCCCCATTCCAAGTGAAAGCCTACTGTGAAGGAAGAATCCTAGCGGTTATCCTTGTGTCCAGGGCCAGGAGAGGAGTGACGGGTTTCTAAAGCAGGGAAAAGTCTCCGCGACTGAGAGAGGAATCAATTCTAGCTTTATGTGTCACATACATGAATAAATAAGGCACTATCAAATGTTTCAGATGGGCCTGCTCAGATTTACAACCCATCAAATTCTGCTATCAAAACATTTAGAGAGGCCGAGACGCTCCTGGGATTTGTTATATTGACAATCCTGGTGTAACCTTTTCATTTCCCGCCTTGTGGGGGATCTGCACACACTCCATCTTCCAGGAGCCCGGGAGCCGTGTGCTTTCTCTGCTCCCCAGGCACGCGTCAGGGTGAGACAGGGCTTCTCAGAGCTGTTAGATTCTGTCTGTCAGATCCCTCCCTCCCTCCCACCCTCGCCCCCTCCAGCTGATCCTCTGCATGCCTAAGCCTACAGCTTTTTCTCCTCGGCTCTTTCATCTCTCCCTTCATCTCAGAGTCTCAGGATCAAGGCTGAGAGTTTACACTTATTCTTGGATTCAATGTCCTCCACAAAGCCACTCACTCAATGGTAACACTCGCACAGAAAAAAAACTGCGCAGATTCAGACTGCATCCACAAGTGACGTTTTTGTATTTCTTTGCCAATGACCCACATGGGTAGGAGGCCGAAAACGGCCCCAAACACATTCAGGTCCTGAGCTCTGGAACATGGGAACCTTGCCCTGTGTGGAAAGAGTGACTTTGGTGCTATGACTAAAGTTCTTAAGATGGACCGGCTCTTCCGGACTACCTAGGTGGGCCTTGCATGTGGTCACAAGTGTCCTTCTGAGGGGGACCGAGGGAGGTACAATAGCACCAGGGAGGAGGGGAGGCAATGGGAGAGGAAGGAGAAGCAGCCGTGGGAGCAAATTACGTTCCCATGGTTTGAAACTGGCGTCACAAGCTAAGGAGTACGAGGTGGTCACTAGGAGCTGGAAGGGGCAGGAGGAACTCCCTTCTGCAGAGCCCTCAGAAGCCTCATCTAATGTGAGTCTAGGGAACCTGACCTTCAATCTCTGACTCCCAGAAGTGTTTTGAGCCACTACACTTACAGGGCTATTTTTTTTTTTCCGTTTGGCCACAGAAATAAACCCAAGGGTATGCTGAGCTTGACCTAGCCTGTGGTGTTCTTGCAGGCTTGCCCACCTGAAGGAGCTACTTCCCCAGCCTAGAGGCAGAGCAGAGGCCAGCTCCTGCTGGTCACGGTGACATAGCCATTGCTTTGTAGGACTGAGCAAAGAGCTGGCGTTCCCAACCCTGCTTGACCAGAACCACGGGGCAAAGCTCTGACACTTTCAACCTCTGCACACGGCCCCCATAGGGACAGTGGGAGGCTCCATATTTTAGGAAGGTGTGCCCCAGCTTGTCCTGTTCCCTCAATCTGCAAGCCAGCCTCGTGAGTCATTTCCATCTCGTTTCCCATCAGCCTTCCACAATCTTCTCTGGACAGCCGGCCTCGTGTGTCTTGGGCTCTGACTTATATCCCATCCTCTCCTACTCATTGATTTTCCCCAGAAAGATCTTTGGAAATCGGAGATCAGATCTGACATATACCCTGTTGCTCACAACACTCCACGCCCACAACAGCAGAATCTTGGGTTCGGGACTGGCCTTTCACTGTTGAGGTTCCTCAGGAGAGGCAAACAGCAGCTGGGATAGGAACCCCGAGGAGTTCCTGTCAGTCAATGCCTGGGTGTACAGTTGGAGCCTCTGGCTATAACCCTGTTTTAGATGCCTGCTCTGATCTGGCTTGGACGCTTTAGAAACTCTGCCCACTTCTCCCCTACTCCTTTCCTTTACTCCTTCTTCAGCTCCCAGTTTTATGTCTAAAAGACTTTCCTTTTGCTTGTGTGTGGGGGCCAGGAGGTCATTTCTCTGGAGCCACTCTCTTGTTTTTGTTTTTATGAAGGCAAGGTTGAATTGACTCCAAGGCCATCTTAAATGAGGAGACTAGAGCCTCTGAGGTGTCCCAGCCCACCCAAAGGCATGCAGGCCAAGAGGCTTTTGACAGGTGGCCTCTGGCATCTTATGGAAAGATTGAGTCGGGCTGACCCAACCAAAAGCAGCTACCAGGCTGGCAAGCTGGGGTATCCATGTTTATACCGGGACTGGCTTTGGGCTGGGAGGGTGATGACATTAGTGGACTTAGCCGAATGGATGTCTCCGTGAGTGCAGTAAGCCGGAAGCTACGCCAAGGCCTGGGGAGTGCGGTGCATACATGTTTTCCTATTTGAAAGCTCCCTCATCTTCTCTATCTGCAACATGCTCGGATTTAGCGGAGAGGAGGAAGGGAAATCTCCCTCTTTTTTTGATGGTCATTTTTATCAGAATTTTTGTCCTGCCTAGCTGTTGTGGAAGCACTGTAGAAAGAGATGCTTTGCATTTCAACTTGGAGAAGACCCCACTCCCACCCCCAGGCAGTCCACTGCTGAATAATTCTCTTTTTGTATCTCAGAGCAGTTTTGAGAGCCACTGTTCTCCTGTGGAAAATCTCCTGTTCCTTTGGGCCTGTGGTCCTCATTGCTGAACATCAACAACAGTAATAATGCTGACAGAAGAAGCGTCCCTCAGGCCTCTGCTGCACTGTCTGTCACAGAGTGTATCTACACTTCTCCATTTGCATAAGGCCCAGGCCCCTGCTCACACAGCATGGGGGAAATGCTAGATAGAACTTCTGTTTTTTTTTTTTCCCCACGAGGCCCCAGAGGGAGGCTGAAGTGGATTTCTGCCATGATCCATCTAAGAGCTTCTTCACACCGGCTCGCACAAGCAGCAAACAGGAAGGCTGGCACCGTCCTCTTGCACAGGAGACACAGTGCGGAGCCCCCCCCCCCCCCCGCCCCCAACCGCAACAGACACCAAAGCCAGGCCCTGCCTTAGAGAATAGGGCTCGGGCTGAGGACAGCATGGAGATGTGGAGCGATCTTCAGTCACTGTGTCAGTCACAGGAGGCAAGTTAGAGAGGCGCTGTGACAGCTGGAGTTTTCTCACCTGCTTCATGACGGGGACAAGAAATGGGCACTCACAAGGTTGCTTTGGGAGTCAAATTATGTGACATAACCTGGCATCAGACAATAAAGAAGCGTCCCATCTTTAGGACAAGCCAGTGATCATCTGACTTCCTTTTCTTGGGGGCCCCAAACTCGGTAGGATGACAGCACCAAGTCACTTGGAATATTCCTTCCTGTGCTCCGTTACTTGTTCGTAACCTTCCAAATGGTTCCACAGGAACTGTCTTGCTGGATCACAGGGACAGAATGACATTGGTTCCCGTCATGGCGAATTAGTCTGTTTTTGATTACCATGACAAAACCCTCGACACAGAGAAGAGATTTGGAGTCACAGTTCTGGGGATCAATGGTCAAGGGGCCACATTTGGGGACAGCATTTTCCTCCCTCCACTTCTCCCTCTTTCTCTTTCTCTCACTCCGTCCTTCCTTTTTTTTTCCTGTGTGGTTTGAGACAGGGCCTCATAGAGCTTGAGCTGGCTTTGAACTTGGTCACGATGGAGCTAACATAGGCCTTGAACTCCTGATCTTCCTGTCTCCACCTCCCAAGCACTAGGATGACAAGTGTGCACACCGTATCAACTATAGTCATAACCTCTCGCTGGCTGACCGAGTGCTGATGTGACGCAGGGAATCACCTGGCAAGAGACATGGAGGCACGGAAGAGCCGCGTGACTCTTCTGGTCTTCCACCCCCTTAGAAACCCGCCAGCGTCTAATCATGAGGGTCCTGCCCTAATGCCCTTTCCAATCTAAGCGCTCTCTAAAGGCCACCTCTAAAGGCCATGGCCAGATTAAGTTTCTACTCCCCCTAACAACTCACGAGGGGATGTAATTCCAATTCATGACCTTGCATCTGAACCATATAACACGCTTTTGCACTCAGGCTGCCTTGAGTCTACCACCATGCACCTCTTCTCCAAGTCTCCATTTCTGCTGCCTCCTTTTTGGTTGACAACTAGTGGTGGCTCCTTGTTTTCCCCAGAATCCTATTCCTATCCTTTTCTTGGTCCCTCAAACTTCACAGACGCCATTCCAGGGCTCTTACCAAACCTCACACTGCCTTCCCTAGGAGTCTCTCTGCACCGCCCTCCTCGTTGCCAGACATGTTTGATGACTCATAGCTGGTCTCAATGCTGCAGACAAGGCAGAGGACAAAGCAGAGTGGCTTTCTCTGATAAGTCTGGGTTCCCTAACCCTGGAGCTTATATTTGAGAGGACCTTTGCTCTTACCCAGGCTTGAGACATGGCCCTAGAGACCGCTGTGATGGCCGGGGACCAGGATTTGTTCACCACGTTTTATGGGTTGCACTGTGTCTTCTCCGAAAGAAAAGCAGACAGATGGACAGAGTGAAAGCAAATGGGTTTCAAAACAAAACTAAAAGTCACAAAACTCTGGAAAAGTTACTGGTACCCATGACGGATGGCTCTGGTAGGGCTGAGGGTGATGATTAGAGAGGGTGTCAGGGACAGAGTAATCAAAGTACATTACATGCATGTATGAAATTGTCAAAGGACAAAACTAACATTAAAAAAAACCTAACATTAAATGGTGAAGTCCCAACCCCCAGTCCCTCAGAATCTGGGTATATTTGAAAATAAGGTTTTCCAAATTGTTAAATGAAGTTCCTTTAGGGCATGCTCTCATCTTATATGACTGCTGACTTTTACAAAGGGGAATTTGGATACGGAGAAAGGATACACAGAGAGGACAAAGGCGGCGAGGAGACACCAGGATGATGGCCATCTACAAGCCAAGGCAGGGCGAGGCCATCAGAAGGTGGGGTTTTGCTATGGATCAGTCAGAGAGACTGTGGACCTGCAAACACTTCATTTTTGGACTTCTTGCCTTCAGCACTGGGAAATGATATATTTCTTCTAAGCCACCAACTTTGTGGCATTTTGCTTTGGCTGTCCTAGGGAAACCATCTACCACACAAGCCTCCTTAGTGAGGTCAGAAACCTGACAGACAACCCAATATCCACTATGCTGCAAGGAAGCCCAAGCTACCCGTGTGGAGCAAGTGTTCTCCCCAGCCCCAGCGTGTTCTCACCCCACCTCAGTGAAGGCCTCCAGCCTTCTGGAGTGTAGATAAGCCATGGCAACTTGAAGTTTCTCACAGAAGACCTTCAAGATGTAACAATACATTTCAGTTTGCAACATCCAACTTAAAGTAGGAAATATTATTTTTGTAGTAACTATAATTGCGTGTGTGCTGGTATCAGTGTGTGGGCGTGTGCACATGGGCACAGGTGTCTGTGGAGTCCTGAAGAAGGGACTGGATAACCTTGAACTCCAGGTGGTTGTGAGCAGCCTGGAGTGGATGCTGGGAACGGACCGCAGTTCCTCTGCCGGAGCAGTGTGTGGTCTTAACCACTGCGCTGTCTCTCCAGTCCTGCAGCACTAAGTTAGGTATAGCTTATCATGTAGTAATAGTTAATGAGAACAGAGCCAGAGCCAGGAGAGTGCCAGGAATGCGTGCTACGTCTGAACTTGGGGATACTGCGTTAGCCACTGTTTCCATTGCCATGACAAAATATCTGATAGAGACCCCTTCGTGGAGGAAGGGTTTATTTGACCGTATGGTTTAGAGGGTGCAGTCCATCACGGAATGGGCAACATGGTGGCTGGGCCAGCTGTCTGTGGCTGCAGTCGCATTGAGTTCTCATAACCAGAAAGCAGAGATGGGAACTAAAACAGAGCCTGAGACCTACCCTTCGTGATCTACTGTCACCAGCCATGTCTCCCACCCCAAACGTCCCAAACCCCTCCAAACAGTGCTCCCAACACCAGGGACCAACCGTTAAAACCCGTGGCTCAGTGGAGGCATTTCATAGATGCTGAGGAATGGCTAAGGCTGAGTCTATATCTGGTGGGGCCACCTAGCTGGCCTTGCCTGTGGGATGAAAGACAGAGTGACCCTTACAGTCACTATGTACAGATAAGCTCTGTTTAGGCCTCTATGCATCACAGGTCACATGTCATCCCCGAACTCCACAGCCTTTGAAAGTAGGTGATGCAAACTGAAGCTTAGACATTTCTACTAATTTCCCCAGAGGATCAGAGCTGGGCAAGGCTGCCTGGTATTTGAACCCGGGGTCTAAGCTGTGCTTTCTGAAGCAACCCATAGGTGTTGAAGCTAGGTAGACCAATGTAATAAACAAGAGAGAGCATAAGATGAATCTGGTTAATTAAAGATACCCCCAGGAGCTGGGGGAGTAGCACTGTTGGTACAGAACTTGTCCAGCATGCAGTAGACATGGGGTGTAACAATAAGTTTTCCCGTCAAGCCACCCGAGTCCTGCTGCCCAAGTTCCGCCCACTGCCATGTTAAGATACCAAGTAACACACAGAGACTTATATTAGGTACAAATGCTGCTTGGCCAAGGACTAGGATTTCTCATCTGCTAGCTTAGTCTTAATTTTCATAAATCTATATATTTTATAAGACATATCTTATCGAGGACGCCTTCCGATGGTGCCCTCTCTTGCTGGCAGATCACATGGTGACTCCAGAGCAGAGACCAGGAGGAAGAGAGAGAATGACTTCCTTCTTGTCTTTGCTTATATATGAGTCTCTCTGCTATGTCATTTCCTGCCTGGATCTCTACTACATTTCCCAGAATCCTCCTTGACTCCTAGTCCTGCCTAACTTGCTGCCTCAGTGCCAAACAGTGCTTTATTTATCATCCAATAGGACAAACACATACACAGAAGCACTTCCCCCATCAGGGGTTCCATCCCAAGCACTGCATAAACTGAGAGTGGAGGGCTGTGGTTGAAAACCCATCACCCAGGAAGCGCAGGAGAGACGGAAGTTCAAAGTCACTGGTGGCCGAGTAGTGAGTGTGAGGGCAGCCTGGGCTACATGAGCATCTTAAAACAACGAACTACCCAATAACCAACCAACCAACAAAAAATGGAGATGGGAAGCAGTAATCTAGTTCTCAAAACGGCCACTGCACGGCCCGTTTAGCAAATACACACCCTTCAAATCTAACAGTGTGTCAGAATTGTGTGGGAGTAGCCGGTACCCGCATACTCCATGAAGACGGCCCTGTGGGACAGAGGCAAGCCCCAACACCTGCTGACTTTGGACATAGGTAAATGCAGGGGGGATAGTTTTCAATTTTCTTTCACTTCAGTAACACTTAGAAAGCAATCCTGCCTGTCCTATTTTTTTCTTCTCTTCCCTTTCCTTCATCCCCACTCCCCTCTTTTTTTTTTCACAAACTCCCAAGTGATGTTGTCATTCTTTCCATAGCAACACCCTAGGATACCGACACTGCTTTGTTGGAGAATTCTGAGACAACAGTGTGGGGTGGCTGGGGGGAAGGTTTCTATAGCTTCAATGCCCTCCGTGCATGCAGAAGAGGCCTCGGACAATTTTCAGAGGAACAGCTGTCGTCACCCCAATTCCCTGCTTCTATTACATACTGAGCATATGCTTGTTGTGTCCATGGGAGAAAGTTCTCGAAGCCCGAGCTGTCACGGTGGTGTTTTTTTTTTTTTTTTTTTTAGTTCGCCCTCCCTTCCATTCACTAGGTGTGAACCTTCGTGAGAGTACAGGAGGCAGCTCAACTTGTCCCCCTGTCCTGTGCCCTAGCTTTCTTGGGATGTAGTTGACGAATATATATTGTATGTATTTGCAGTGTATACTGTGATTTTTTTTGACACAGACATTCCATGAAGCCAATCGGCATTCCCAGCTTCTCTCCATGGTTACTGTTTTTTTTTTTTTTCCTCTTTTGTGGTGAAAGTACTAACAATCTGAAAATGGAGACCCCAGAAGGTGGTGGCTGGGGGTGGGGGAATAGGAGAAAGAAAAATGAACCCAGGGCCTGGCCCTGTGGTCGGCTCTCTCAATTATCTATCATCCTCCCAGGGGTCCAAAGTGGAGGAGGAACAACAGTCCTCCGTCTCCCTGACAAGAATCTGAACCTCACCCATGAGTCCAGAAGGTGCCCCACGTCAGCCAGGGCTCCAATAACACGAAGCTGGGACAGGTCAGTGTCACACTGAGTTCGTTATTGTCCACTTGGCCTCCGAGTTGCTCATCTACCTTGGCTGAAGGCAGAAGAGCCAGGACCGCCCACCAAAGGTGATGAGCAGTAATCAGATCAAACCTGCCCTTGTTCTTTCCAACATGACCTCCTGCCTCTCATTTCTATTCTCTGGGAGAGACTGCTGCGGGGAGCCGGAGGGCATGCAGCGTGGAGCGAGGCAGGCAGTCATTAAAAAGTAATACCTTTGAAGAATATGTAATGACACGGGGACATATGCACACAATGTCAAGTGAGAGCCGAAGCTGCAGCACACTGTGATCCCAGTTATGTGCCTGAGAGAAAAGCACGTTGCAGAGACACAAGCCAGTGGCTTCTGGAGGCCAAGGGTCAGAGCCGACTGCAAGGTGGAACAAGGGGACTTTGGGGGTGGAGCGGCATGGGTCAGGGTCACGCTGCATCTTGATTTTGGTGGTGAGACTTCGGCAACGTGATTTGTTTAAAGTCATGGAACTGTGCCCGAAAGAGCATGCATTTTATTGCCTGCACCTCACATCTAAGGGAAAAAGGAAAAGAAAAAACTGCAGCTACATGCCATAGGTATACACAGTATACGCACACAAATATACAAACATGCCATTTCAACTTTTATAAAAGGAGTTATCGAGAGACAACTGATAAAATGGTTGGTGTTTGTGGGTTACTGTCTCTAGAACCCCTGACAGATACCAAGGAGTATCAATATTTCAGTCATATATATATATATACATATATATATGTGTGTGTGTGTGTGTGTGTGTATTTGCATAGAACTTACAATACCCTCCTATTACTTTAAAGCCCTATCTATATTACTTATTAAACCACACACCCTTTAAAGGTTATATAAAATGTTTTATAATGTATGTTTGGGGAATGACAAGGAAAACCGTTCTGCATATATTCAATACAAAGTCTTTTGTATATTCTTGATTTGTGGTTCGTTAAACCCATAGACCCAAGGCTTTGGAGGGTTGTAGGTATACACGTAAGCCATACAAGCTGACATCCATCAAGTTGAAAGACAAACATGCAAAACCATGCCTGCAGTAACTGTCATACTCCTTGCAAGGCTGGGGCAGGCAAACTCAGGAGAAGCTGACAGTGAGGGCCCTCCCTGCCAGGACCTTGGTGGTGGGGTCTGGGTGCCCACAGCTCAGGAAGCTTTTGACTCTTTCAACAAGCTCCAATCCCGTCAGATGAGCTGGGGAGGGAGGGGCAAGGCCCTACAAGCATACAGGCCCAGGAGTGAACGATTGCTTATCCGTAGCTTCCTTTCCTCTTTCCCTGTTCATCCATCCCTTCCATCTCCAGTTCAACGCCCCGTTGTTCAGTTAGGCTCCACTCTTCCATCTCTCTGTGAAAACAGCCCTCAAAACACCTTCGCTCATATTGGCTACCTCAAGTGCTGTGCTAGATTCTATTCATCTCAGGGCCCAAGGCGGTCATTAGCAAACAGCTGGAGAAGGGCAGCTAATAAAAATAAAATAAAAATGCTGCCTACATGACCGAGACAACAAAGGTAGGAAGGGTATCGTCTCTAACGGGAGAGCAATAATTCCCGTGTCTCAGTTTCCTCATTTGTCACATGGGGACAGTGATGGTACTGACTTCACGTGACTCCGAGGAGGAAATGAGCTTAATAAGAAACAAAGAATAGGTCCTGGGTCCAGCAAGGTCAGAACTTAAATCTTGACTATCAGTTTTATTATTACAAGTTAGATGAGCTCAGGCAGGAGTATCAGAGGACTGCGAGCCATGAAATGAGAAAAACAAACAAACAAACTAAAACTACCATCACCACCAATAAAAAAATGGAGTAATTTCCAATGAGGGGATCTGGAAGGTCTCATAGTGGAGGTGAAGTCATAGTGTAATCCTTGGCTTTACTAGGCAGAACCTGTACTGTGATTGATTATTGATGTCTGCTCTGGGCAAGGAAAGGACAGTGGTGTGTGTGTGTGTGTGTGTGTGTGTGTGTGTGTGTGTGTGTGTGTGTGTCTTTTTGGTCTGTAATGCTTGTTTCAGGATTCAGACACATCAGGGCACCTTGGAAATCGTGACAGGATAGTTACAACTGTAATTTTGTGAGTCTATGGCCCTGAGGAGTTATCTGGGGGAAGTAACATACCCTTAGGGGAGACAATGACCTGAGTTGAGGACACTGGGTTTTCAGTCATCAGATAGAAACACAGTTCTGACAATGGCCTGTTTGTTGCCTGATCTTTATCCGATCGCCCTTTGGCCCAGGTCACATCTGCTTCCGAGAGGAGGAGAGAAAGTAAGACAGACAGCTGTCTCAGAAGAAGGCTGGAGTCTCATGGTGGACTACAACAAGGACTGGATAAGACAGAAACCGTCTCCATACGCCAGGAGTGTCTCCTGGGCTGAGGTATGCTGAGTGTGAGTGCTGTGTCAGAGCATGGTGTGGATATTGTGTGGTTCCAGGGGCAGGGACAGGAGTCTAAGAGCCCTCATTCTGAGGAGGAGGAGGTGGTTATTTGGCACTCTGTAGAATGTGGAGAGTTCCCGGAGGACTTCCGGAAATAAGGGCTAGGAATAATCAGGGCTTGGAGGCTTCATTCCGTGAGTGGGGGACACGTTCCACAGACAGTGATCCAACCTGGAGCCTGAGGCTGGGCATTCCTAGAGGCATAGTTCCTCCATATACGTGATGTGGGGTTGAGTGATCTTACTGGGACCCAGGCCGTTTCTGGCCAGGAGGTCAGAGGCAGAGACTGCATAGAGGTAACAGGGAGAGAGCAACTGGGGAGAGCAACTGCTGGGCTGGGGTGCACAGGTTGGGGAGGATGGGTCTCAGGGGACAGGGGTGGACATGGCTCTGGGAGGTGTGTCTGGAAAGTGCCAGGAGGATGCATGAGTGCCAAGAGCGGCGATTCTGTTTTGTCACCGTCCTGTTCTGTTCCCGGTTGCTGGGACTTCTTGCCAGCAGAGTTACGTGCCACGGAAGATTGCTAAAAGACAGGACAGACGGGTGGGAGGAATGAGTTGGGATTTCACAGAGGGCACCGCTCCCGGTGTTCCACTGACAGCCACATAGGAAGGCAACCCCGTTTGTGCTTTGTGAAGGCAAGCAAATTTGCAAAGCGAGGGGATGAACAAACACAGCAAAGAACTAAGGCGGCGCGTGTCCACGCACTCAGAAAGCAGGAGCCCAAGAGGTGTGTTGTGTTCTCAGGCCCGGCTTTGAAAGGCCCTTCTAGGCAAAGAAGAAAAACAGAAAGAGGCCCCGGAGTCGCTTTCACTGGATTTAAGTGGGAGGCACAAAGCAAAGTCATGATCAGAGCATTCCCAGGATGCAATGCAACTTCCTCCCGGCGCTAGGGAAGAGACCCCTCTTAACCCTGTCCTCTGTGCTCCTTCCCAGCTTGCTCTGCTCAAAAACACATGGCTGGAAGATGCATAGGCCAGGTCGCCGTGCCCAGCGGGAACTCCGCCATGAATGATCATCCCCTCCTTGTTCTTGTCTTTGCAGCCTTGCTAGGAAGGAGGAAAACCGGGCCAAAGCCAAGATGAAAGGGCCTGTAATCTCATAAAAGAGTCAGACGATGCTCTGAAAGCCTGGGAGCCGGCACCTGCCTTTACACTTCAAGGCAGGCAGTGTGAGATTCACTGAGCCAAGAGGCCTGCTTGTCTGCCCTTCCCCAGGTGTCTGGACCTGGTCAGCAAGGTACTGGGCACCAGGACTAGTATAACCCACTGGTTGCAGGAGGATAGCAAGGAGAAGACCAACCGTGAAATCTTTAGCATCTAGAACCTGCTCTAGAGAGGAGTTGGGAGACTTCAAGCTCCACCATCCCTTTTTCTGTCTGTCGTGGAACTGTTCATTCTTTATCAGCGTCTTTGAGATGACTGTATGGTATGGAGACCAGGCAGTGTGGCCAGCTAGCCGGACCCAGTGCTCTCACAAAGTGAGACTCCTTCAGAATCAGGAACGCGGCTCCATTTCTAATTGGAAGCTCATGAAGCCTCTTTAGCTTCCATTTGCCCACCTGAGACATGGCACAATGCTACAGGACCCCAGAGGGGGATGTGTCTGGTCACCCTGCACTAGGAGAGAAAACCTGTCCCGTAGCGTGAGCCCAAGAAATCAGAGGAATAAACTAGCAGATGGTTCTCTGAGTATAACCCCCAAATGATCAGAACAGAATTCTAACAGCTTCCTTATGACCTATTTACTGCTTCCCAAAAAATAGTCCAGGAAGGGACCCAGGAGGCGAGCTCTCCAAGGGCAAAGAGAGCAAGCTGTTCCTTTGGGTGGGGAAACACCAGGAAGGTGAGCAAATCCAGGAGACAGAGCTAAGTGGGAAACAGCTAAGCTAAGGGAAGTCATTCATTCTCATGGCATGGCCCAACCATGCCTGCAGGACTGCGGGCTTTTGCTTATCTGTCTTATTTCTGGAAAGGCATCTGTACAGGAAGGCATGGCATCAAAAGGAACTAGCAGCCCCAAATACTGCTCCGGGTACCTACTTAGGGACCACACAGAGCAGGCCTGATCTGCTTTGAACCTGGGGTCTAATTAGATAGAGTCTTAGTTTCACCGTCTGTTGTTACAAAGAAATACCCATGGCTGGGTCCTGTATCAAGAAAGGGGGTTTGTTTGCCTCACAGGTTTAGAGTGAGAAGACCCAAGATCAGGTTGGGCCTCTGGCAAGGGTCTTTCTGGCTGTATCACAACATGGTCAAACAGAAGACTGGAGACGATGGCTGCATGTAGAAGGGGTCTAGCTTTATAACTGCTCTTACGAGAACAAAGGTGCCCTGTGAGGCCTGCATTAATTCTCTAAGAGGGTAGAGACCGACAACCTGGTTACTTTATACTAGGCCTCTGCTCTTAAATGTTGTACTGCCTCAAATCACTGTACCGGGCTCTAAGCCTGGCTCCCAGGCCTCTGTGAGACATACTCAAGCCATGGCGGGTGGGGTGATCTTGAAGCTTCCGCATCTGCTGTGTAGGACTCTGAGATGTTTAAGGCCTCACAGTGGAGTGGCTCTCAACCTCCCTAAGACTGTGACCCTTTAATGCAGTTCCTCATGCTGTGGTGACCCCCAGTCATAAAATTTATCCAGTTGCAACTTCAAAACTGGAATCTCGCTGCTGTTATGAATCGTAGCATAAATATCTGATGTGCAGGATATCAAATATACTCGACCCCTGTGAAAAAGTCATCTGACACCCAGATGGGGTGAGAACCATTGATTTAGAGGCAGGTGAGCATCACCATCAGAACCCGTCAGAACCAGTGGGACAGGCAGAGAGTTCTGGATGCCTCCGTGTGGCTGTAGAGACCCAGTCTGGTCAGATCCAGTGGAGATTCAGATTTGGAGAAAGCAACAAAAAGAAAACAGGATATTCCCAGTAGAGAAAACATCATTGAATTACTTAATGGGGTAGGTCTTAGAGGGAGATGCACCACCCCACAGCAGTTTATCCAAGGATGACTTAATCACAGAGATGAAAAGACCTAGATGACAAAGTGACAGAGAAAGCCTCTGCTGGTGGAAGGGTCACATTTAGCTATAAGATCTACTGTTGGGTGGGAATCCATTGTTTTGGGAAAGGAATGTGCTGTAGGCTTTAATTAGCTGGGGTTTGGGTAAGTATGAATCTTGGAGGTGACAAACGTGGGGTCAAGGGCTGGAAGAACCTGGTAGCCCTTGTTTTGCTCTCGTAAATGGCAGCAGCTTGCAACGAGGCCCCGATGAGGCCAGGGCCGAGCAGGGCTGAAGGCATGGCTGGGAGGTGACTGTCAAGTCCCTGGGCTTTGTGAATTGAGGACAAATGCCATCTGCTCCAGTTGTCGACGACTGTCAAGTTCTCTCCCGGCCTCACCATTTGTTACAGTGACCTCGGCTTGTGCTCAGACTCAAGTGCTCTGAGAGCTTTTCTGTCCCCTCTGGCTTAGTGCACGCTGCCATCTCCACTCTGCCAGCCTGGCAACGAATTCACTGCCAGGATCGGGCAACCAGGTGAAAACAGCAGCTCCCTGTGCTGCTGGCTGCCTACCTGCTTCCCGATATTCTCTTCTCTGAGCACCTCAGTGGTGCCAAGGACCTTTACTTGGAATGCTCCAACAGGCAATCTTTTCTCCTGAGTTCAGGTAGAAGGGTGATAGGAACACAGACAAGAGAAGAGGCGTCGGTTCGAGTTCTGTGAAAGTAGGCAGGGGATCTCAGCTACTGGAGGATGGAGCATCCGATGGTGCCTGTTTCCAGAGACAGCTGATACATAGAACTGACGGCTCACTGGACTGCTGGGCTCCGTGTATATATCCAGTTCTCTACCAATACCAGGCGGCGTCAACACTTTCTTTGTCCTGAGAGGATAGGGGAAGGAGACTTCTGGCTCAGAAAATAGCCACAAGTGACCTGCAGTGTAAACCCTGTGTTCAGGTCTGAGACTGAAGGTTGTCATATTTAAGCTGTCACTGCAGATGCTGCCTGGACTTTCATATGCATCTCAGAGCCCACTGGGCTTGGTCTGCTGAGGTCCGAAGACCTGGGCCTTCTCTCTCTGCATGCTCCACACGAAGAACAGCAAAAGTGCCAGAGATGGCGGAGATGGCAGAGATGGCGGCTGACTCATGCTTAGGCCTTGGAGACAACTAGAGTTGCCAGGAAGCCTCTAGGGCAGGATACAAGCTCATGAACTCTTTCCCTCAAATCTCTGCCAGCCGGGTGGGCAGGCTTCCACAGGACTATCATTTGTGGCATGGGAACTGTTAAGAAGTGCCTGGAGTAGGCTTTGGAAGAAATAGGTTCAAATCCAAGTCCGGGTCACACAAATCCTTGTATACAACATTCCTGGCTGCATTGTTCTTTATAGTCAGAAAGCGTCTTGTTAGTATCTGGCTAAACCTAGTTTGGTCTATACGCACACAGAGACACCCTCCTTGGCAAAAGGAACAAGAAAGCACCAATGCGTGTAGTAACGCGTACCGATCTTTAGAATGCTGTGGCAAGTGAAACAAGCCAGTCACAAAAAATTCCATAGAGTCTGATTCCATGTCTGGGTCGTCCAGAACGGGCAGGCCTACAAAGGCAGACAGAGCACTCCGGGAGCTGGCTAAAGCGGTGTGGAAGGCGCTGAGTTGTGACGTTAATGAGGACAGAGCTTCATTCTGGGGTGATAGACATCTAAAATTAGGACGGTGGTCAAGCAACCCTGCATATTAAAAACTGCTCACCAGCACATCCTTAATGGATGGATTTTATGGCATGGATGTGTTCTATTGATATGTTTGGTAAAGGTGCTGTAGTTCTGAAAATCTGGGTTTCTGCCACTTCTTGGTCTGCCAGTAACGGTCCCTTTGTTTTGCCCGCCGTTGTGTTCTGATGGTCTCGATGGGTAGCAGGTAACAGAACATTTACTAATAACTGAAAATGGTGCTTGTCTCCACCTCTCACATATCCCAGGATGCCTTCAAACTTGATGTTAGCCAAGGATGGCCTTCTGACTCTTCTGTCTTCTCCCACACAGTGCTAGAAACACAGGCATCACCATCATACTTGGTTTAGGCACCACTGGGGAGTGAACCAAGGACTTTGTGCTTGCTTGGCAAACAGTCTACCAACTGAGATACACCCCAAGACCCCCAAATGTGGCCACTTAAAGCCCCACTTTCCGCTTCTGTAAAATGTTAGCCTGTGCTGAGGGTGTATGTAGTCACCTGGCTCTTTTAGTCTTGGGGAGCTGTGTGGATCTTCTCCTTTCTTCTGGAAGACTTTCTCCTGTTCTTCCATCCCCCCCAAAGCAGCAGCCAGATTACCCCTTTTTCATGGAAGATGTTCTCATCTACTCGGGTTGAGGTGAAGTCCCAGTGTTTGGGCTCACAGCTGCCTTTCCCTACAGTGATAATGGCGTATTTATGACTTCTTGACAAATGACCGCTTTCTTCACTCTGGGATCCTCAGGACAGGTTCTGGGTACTTTGTGTTTCATGCTGTAGCTTAGCATACAGCCTGGCACTTGACTCACTTTTTTTTTTAAAAAAAAAACTTTGGTTTTATTTTGTTTTTGTATTTGTTTTCATTACCCCAGTAGAAGTGGGTAACTTTCTCTTTTATTTTTAAATATTTATTTTGTTTTATTCTTTTTCATTACATAGAGTTATGTGCACATGACTGCAGGTGTCCCTAGAGGCCAGAAGGGCTGAATCGCCTAAGAGCTGGCCTTACAGGCAGTTTTGAGCCACTAGAAGTGGTTGCTGGGAATTGAATTCAGGTCGTCTGGAAGAGTGAGCATACTCTTTGCTCCTGAGTCATCTCTCCAGACCTCCTGACTGACCTTTATGAAATATTTCCTGAGTGGAAGACTCTTCCCTTCTTCACTGTGCCCTACTCTCGCTGGAAGATGGCTGCTTTCTTTCTCTCTGGTCCTGCCCCACCAAGGAACCAAAGCAGCCCTGAGAGAGGGTTTGGGATGTTTCACGGGCCACACCTCTGCTGTGAGAAGTGGGGGTGGGAGATGGAAGAGGAAGAGAGGACACTATGCTTGAGTGTGAAGGGCGTGCGCGTGCGCGTGCGCGTGCGTGCGCACACCTATGTATAAAAGCCAAAGCGAGGAAAACAAAGCTCTCCCCCTCCTGCAGCTCCTGTAGCAATGTTCTAACTCATCTACTAGCTTTCTACCACTTGGGGAAATGTCTTGTCCTGATTTAAGACCAGGAAGCTGCAGCCAATCCAGTGTCCTGGGCCTGCACTCAGAAAGGTCCTGGGCGGGTTAGAAGCTTGGTGGCCACCGTGGGAGGAAGGAAGAAATATCTTGGCTGCCTTCTCACTTGGCTCTGGGTCCTCGCACCATGGAGTTCGCCTTACCTGCTGGGGGATTCCACAGCTCACTAAAGATTCTAGTTGGCTTTTGAAAACACAGCATGAAGGGCTGAGGAGATGACCCACCAGTCAAGTGGTTTCTGAATTCAATCCCCGGAGCCCATGTGAAAAGAAGGGCATGGTGGCACTGGCCAGTGATCCCAGGCTGGGGAAGGAGAGACGGGCATCTTGGGCTTATTGCCCGGGAAGCCTAGCTTACCAGGCAAGTTCCAGGCCGGCGAGAGATTCTGTGTCAAAGTACAAGAAGGCTGACTCCCGTGGGCTGACACCTCAGTTAACCCGTGGCCTCCACACATGTGATGCTCACACATACGAAAACACCCGTCAGCAGAATGCTGAGCCGCCAAACACACAAACCATCAAGGAGATTGAAGTGTCCACCCCAAACCTACAGTACATCCTGTATGTTTCGAGGCAGCTCACGGAACTCTCAGCTTGTGGGGCTTCATCCATAGAACCAGGCTAACCCTGGGACACCCTTCGGGAGTTGTGCTAGGGACGGAAGATCACACGGAATGGCCAGGACAGAGCTTGGGATCAATGCAACAGCGGTGTGGCTTTCCCTGGGTACTGCTTCTCCTTACTGTGTATCAAGGAGCACTGGGTTTTGAGGAGCCCAGAAGAGGGGCTCCACACAGCAGAGAGGTACTGAAGGTTTCAGACAACAAAGAGAACAAGGCAGGTGTGCTGCAGGGGAGGGAGGGCGGGTGTTTTTAGGGAGGGCAAGGGCAATTGTGGTAGAAGCGGGGTCCTTCCGAGGTAGTGAGGAGAATTTAGGCAAGACAGGACCCATTTTTAAAGATCTCCCTGGCCCCAGGAGGAAGATATATGGGAGGCAGAAATGAAAAACTGGCAGAGGCAAGATATATACGATGGCTTGTATTACACAGTGACAGTGCAGGGGCGTGGAAGGTAAGAATGTGTCACACCTGGGTACCTCAGCCTTGGGTAAGAGACTCAGGAGGAAAATCAGGTTGGGGTGGGTGGGGCAAGAGAAAGAGGGGGATGGGAACAAGAGACGGCTCCAGGTGTCTGAGTAACTATGATGAATGTTAGAATCACTTTTAGAAACACCCAAGTATACGAACCGGCAAACAGTGATGAGTAGTCCAAAAAATTGCCCCCCCCCTTTTCTGTTATTTGTTTTCAGCTAAACTTAGTACCTTTGGTGACTGAGCTCACACCATATAAGCTTTTTAACAGCCACCTTGTAGGTGAGTTCTAAGCCCCCCTTGGCTCAGGGCCACCGGTTTCTGGAACCCAAGGGAAGACGTTTTTAAATTATAGAGCAAGTCAGAACTAAGTGGGCTGTGGAAGGGAGGGAGCCATATAGGAAACTTGAGACTGTAATTCATCTTCCAGCCCAGCCAGGCTAGGCAAGTTCCCAGCTGCCCACAGAGTTCAGGGAGGCCTGGGAAGTACGCTTGGAGCAAAGCCAAACAAACACACTTGGAAACAACACCAAGAACCACCTTCATTTTTGGAAGGTGTGAGTCAGTCTTCCGAATGGAGTATTCTTAAAAACTAATTCTGGAACCTCAGTCTCTGAAGCCCGGCTGCCGTGAGGGCCTGGGAGCGTTCTGTCAGCTTCAGACCAAACTGAAAGGAAATCAGCCACAGCTGGGGCTTCCCCTTCGGACAACCTGTGCTTGCCTGATTCACACCAGACTCGCCCATGTCCCCTGTGTGTGTCCACGGCTGCCAGCTGAGGAGTCATTTGTGTCACTGTGGCTGGGAAATGTCCCACCAAGGCTGTGTGTTAACTTAGCCTTAGTGGCCATTCTATGGTGCTCATGGGAGTTGGTGCAGTCTTTAGGAGGTGGCCGTTTTTTGGAGGAAGTTAGGTCACTGACCCCCTTCTTCCTGTTCCGCCTTCCCCAGCACCATGGGCCCATAAACAACGAAGCCCAGTGGCTGACTAACACACATGGGGATCTTCGAGGCCTTTGAACTGATTTACAATCACAGGCCAGGCAAGGATACAGGCAGCTCTTGCATCTCTCTCTCTCTCTCATATTCTCTCTCTCTTAAAATCTATTTAATTTTACTTTATGCACATTGGTGTTTTGCCATGGGTGTCGGGTCCCCGGGAACTGGAGTTACAGACAGTTATGAGCTGCCACGTGGGTGCTGGGAATTGAACCGGGGTCCTCTGGAAGAGCAGTAGGGTGCTCTTAACATTTGAGCCACCGCTTTAGCCTCAGCTCTTGGTGGCATCTCTTGCCATCTGCTCTTCAATCCTATTATGACATCCAAGGCAAACTCCTAAACTATCTGGGCATCATACAAGAAATGCAGCATGAGGCCCTAACATCAGTTTGGTTGGGATAAATAAATAAAAACAATCGCCCACCTTTGCAATGCTGTCATGGGCCTGGAGCTGGGCTCCACAGTGCCTCTGTGGCCACCACTAGCCCCTCTGATACAGTGCTCTTGAACTGAATTGTGATAGGTCTTTGATCTCCAGTGGCCCGTCTTCAGGGCCCATCATGGGGCACAGCACTGTTTTCTAGATGAGAAGGCCTGAGAGCTCAGGGCATCCAAACAGAGTAATGGTGCGGCCTCGATCTCATGTTGGATGGCCACCTTCCGTGGAGATTTGCCTGCCTAACTTTTTCAAGGGTGTCTCAGTTTGAGGAAGCCATGCCCGCCGTATCTGCTAAGTGACTATTCACTTAGTGGTCATCATCGGAGTTATGGGACTGTTGGCATGGTGTTACCATGCCGGCATAAATGGCTGGGGATCATCCATGATTTCAGGCGCACAAAGCATCTTGGAACTCATCCTGGCAAGCATAGGTGGACTATGGTAGTTCTCTGAGTGGTTTTTCAGCTCTATCATTTTCCTATTGTCTGTCTGAAACGATGAAGACATGGCTGTCAAATCTATGACAGCCCCACAGGTCCCCAAGCTTCTGCTTGTCTCAGCCCCCCAAACCTATTCTCTATCCTTTCTATAGCTCCACCTTCTGTCCGTCCCCTCTGTTTGGGTGGTGAGCTAGCTCATCTGGTGAGGGATTTTTTTTTTCTTTCTTATTTGCTTTGTTTTTCGGTTCTAAAATGTCCACGGTGTTCTTTCTATTATATATTTGATGAGCTTTTTATATTTGTTCACTTGTTGGAAGTATGCTCAAAATTTCCCACTAAAGTGTTTTTATAACGGCCTTTGTCAGCTGTTTCCCCACTGCTGGTCTAGGGTTGTATCTGTTGTCTCTTTCCAGCTCATTGTGAGATGTTCCTAGTGAATTTCACGGAGGTTAAAGCCGTGTTATGGAATATGGAATCCTCTTTAACCCTTTGGTTCCACTGGTGTTCTTGGATACTCTTCTGTAAGAAGAAGGGAGTGTGGCCAACCCATGGGGGCTCATAAGGTCTTCATGGACTCTCAAAGGGCCCATCCTCGTTACTCGGAAGGGAGGGATAGTCCTGTGGTTTCCACTGATAGGCCCCAATCTGGAGCAGTTGTGAATGCCATGTTTCTGTTCTCATTCAGCCCTTATTAGTGCACACACCCGATGGGTGGAGCCTTCTGAGAGGTAGTGATAGTCTCCACTCTCTACGTGGCTTTCTTTACCTTACCTTGGTCTCTCTATCACCACACCGGGAGAGGAAAGAAGGGCAAATGGTCTGTCGGGGGCTTGCTACAGTCTAGTGAAGATGGAAAATTGGCCTCCTCCTTCATTCAGCCTTTCCTGGTGAAGCAAAGTTTAGGTCATGGTTTTCTCTGGGATATCCGGAAAAAAATGGTACCGTCTGAAAGTCTTCTGTGTTGCTGGGTCCTTTGGTTGGACACAGGAGACTTTTCCCAGCTCTCTTGCTTAAAAAATTGTGTGTGTGTGTGTGTGTGTGTGTGTGTGTGTGTGTGTTTAGGTGTGATCATGCCACAGTGTGCATGCAACAATAGGAGAGAATGTCTGCAGGTCTGCCTGTTTGTCAGCCCTTGCCTTTCAGCTTGTTTGAGGCAGGTTTTCTTGTTCTTCGCTATGTGGGCTGAGTGAGCTGGTGTGAGAGGCATGAATAATTTCTAGTGTAGCACACTTCTCACCTCTGGCCCGAGTTTCTGGTCAGTTAGCATCAGCAGGGGATGGGGGTAGGGACAGGAACAAATCCCTTTTCATCACCAGGCACGACAGGAAGGCCTTATCCAAGGGAGATAACGTCATCAGCCTAGGCCAGGGTGCTCAGCCGTAGGCAGTTTTCTCTCTCTGGGGAACATACCACAGTGTCTGGAGACATGTTTGTTGTCACAAGGTGGGGCTGGGTATGCGCTATCGGTATCCAGTCAGAAAAGGCCAGGGTGCTGCTGTGGTTCCCACACTCAATGTGGTGACAATCCATGCAATAAAGTATCAGCCAACCACAAAGTCAGCAGTGCTGAAGGGCAGAGGCCTAGGCTAGCCAGGTGGCCCCCACGGGGCATGGACCAGTGCTTTGAAAGAGGAAGCACCCTCGACAATTAAACTGGGCTTTATGAGAGTTCCTTCCCAGAGAGCAGCACAGGTTGTCAGGGAGAGAAGGAAAGGAACGTTCTTTGTCAGAGTACGGCCTATTATTTTCGAAGCACATTGTGCAACAGTGATTTGAGATGGTCTAAGCCCTTTTTCCTCTATTAAAATACAGCTCCCCAGCCCGCTCCCCCCAAACCCATGGAAACAGACTTTCTTGGGTGGAGTAAGTGGAAGTCTTCAGGTGATTTCCACAACACTGGCATTTTCCTCAAGTCTTCTCGAGTAGGAAAGCGGGCTGGGAGATACAATGAGGTCCCCAGGCCACCCTGTGGTTTAATCCAACTTTGTTAACAGACACTAAGCCTGCCACTGTTTTTTTTAAGTTTCTCTTCCTCTCTGTGTCTGTCTGTCTGTCTGTCTGTCTGTCTGTCTGTCTGTCTGTCTGTCTGTCTCTTTGAGTGTGTGTATATGTATGTGATATGTATGTCTGTGTTTGAGTATGCACATGCCAGTGTGTGAGAGTAAGGGTGCTCACCTCCACGGTGAGCCTGTGGAGGTCAGAGGCCAACTTTAAGTTTTGGTCCTCACCTTCCTCCTTGTTTGTGACAAGATTTCTCCTGTTTAGCATGGTGCGTCACAGAGCGGCTGACCTGCGAGCTTCGAGCTTTGGGGGATTCTTTTGTCTTAACTTTGAATCTCACCATCGGAGTGCCGGGCTGGAAGGCTCACCCTTTATGTGAACCTGGGGATTCAAACTCAGGTCCCCAGTGCTTTACCCACCGAGCTATCTCTTAATAGCTAAAAGTAAACACCAAATCTAAATGGGTGGAACTAGAAAAAACAAACAAACAAACAAACAAACAAACAAACAAACTCATCCCGAGCAAAATATCCCAGAGCCAGAAAGAGAACTATGGTATTTACTCTCCTATTTGTGGGTATCTGCTGTTGAGTAAATGATAACAAAGGTACAGTCTAGGGAACTACAGAGGTTAGGTGTAGAATAAGGGATTGGAGATCTCATTAGGAAGGGGAAAATAGAGCAGATAGTTATGGATGGATGGGGTCCTGGGTCGTGTGGGGAGGGAAAGGGAAAGAGAGAGATGAAGGAAGGAATAAGGGGAGAGACAGCTAACACTATGGGCTATTTGAGCAGTAGTATGGAAACCTAACATAGTAGCATATATATATATATATATATATATATATATATATATATATATATATATGTGATCTAACCAAAATTGCCAAATAAAGGGGAGACAGAGCCCCGATGGACATCTCATCACCAATGAAGCTTCCTATCCTGGAGTTGGGTAACATTTAATTGAGGTTTTTTTTTTTTTTTGCCAAAGAAGCCTCAATGGGAATCATCAAATAACCCAGGCTGTTGTCAGGACTACAGGTTGCTTCCCACAAATGGACTGCCAGGCTCTATTGTTGAAGACAACACCTACAAAACTCATTGATCGCAGAGTCGAGCTGGTGCCTACATGGAACTCCCATGTTCTAGTGTCTTTGGTACAGGAATGCACTCTTCACCAAAAGAGAAACATAAACACAAGCCAGCCACAAAACCCTTGGGTCAACAATGGTGTCCTGCCTGCCAGACATGCTAGCCCACAATGGTGGCACAAAGCTGTTGCAGGATAACTGTTCACACGGCCAACCCACTGTGTCGATAAAGCCACCTTGAATCAAGGACAGAGTCAGCCATTGGCTGACAGGATTAGCCATAGAGACGTTGGAGGACTGAGGAAGTCATATAGAGGGGCAGGAATAGAGAAGGAGGGGCCGAGGGAGATTTGGAGGGTGTTTGGATTGGGAAAATGTAGAGAGTGAGCCAATCGCCCCTTCATTGTTTCTTGGATTTATTAGGTTTTTATCTCAATCTCTGACTCCCAAGCTTAATTAATACTAGAACAATTTAGGTAAACATAATGTGTGGCCTTAGATCATCATGCCTAGGTGGCGAAGCCACCACAGCTATGCTGGCCCCCAACCCCACCACCAGCCAGCTCCATCATTCCATCTGCCCCACATACTAGCTAGCACACCATTTCCCCTCAGCCCTGCAGGTGAGGGGAGCAGGTGTCTTCTGACTGACCACGTACCGCCAGCCCTGGAGCTCAGCGACAGCCAGTGGCAGTTTTGTTGCACTTCCTAGCAGGCACTGGCCACCAATGCCACTCCCAGTCTTCTCCTACACTGCACCCCGGCTCACCCTCCCCTCCCACACTGCACGTAAGCAGCCACGGGGGCTCCTGGCCCAGGTGTGCATCCCACTTGCCCTCACTGCCAGCAAAGTTGAATATCACCATTGCAACTGATTACCCCTGCACAGCTCCACCTACACTGTGTGTCAGCAGGTCTGGTGACACACTTGGGAATTTTTTTTTTTTTTTTTTTTTTTTGAGACAGGGTTTCTCTGTGTAGCTTTTGGAGCCTATCCTGGCACTCGCTCTGGAGACTAGGCTCACACCTGGGAGTTCTTAAAAGGGAAATTAGGTTAAAAAAGGAGTGGGGGGGTGGGGGTGGGGAGAATCTTTCCCATGTTAAGAATCAGAAATGTTACAGTCCAGTGAGAACCTGTTCAGTGCTACTATGAATGGCTTGCAAACGGAGAGAGTACATGAGGGGATAAGCCACTTAGCTGGGATTGACATAATGCTGATTTTAATTATTATCAGTTTGGTAATTCATATTCTAGCCTCAGAAATGGCTTGATAGCTGTGCCAAATATGAAAGACTGACAGATAAGGTACAAACCTTAGAAAGACTTACTAATGAAAATTTGATTGATAAGATACAAGCCTTACAAAGTCTTACTATTGATAAGATGTGAGCTTTAGAGAGACTTATAACTGATAAGAAACAAACCTTAGAGTTACTATGCAAGCTTTAGAAAGACTTATGATAGATAAGATGAAGGGTTTAGAAAGACTGACTACTAGTAAGATACAAGCCTTAGAAAGAACACTAACGAAAATAATGAAAATTTTACTGCTAAGATACAAGCCTTAGAAAGGCCTACTAATGAAAATAAGAAAAAATATTCAGACACAGACAGAGGAATTTACAGCAGAACTTTCCTCACCATTGCATCATGAAACTGAAGAGAAGCAACTTAACATTATTAGAAAATGAACTTTAGTTTATCCAGTTACCATACAGGAATGACAGGCAGATGATAGGACTCCTGGGGTTATGCAGAAGTTGACTGGAATCCTGTAGAAGTTTTAGATTTGAAGAGATTTAAAGAAGCAGTCATATATGGAATGCATTCACCATATGTGAAACAGGCGTTAAGTTCATGGGACACTCAGAACAGAATTATTCCATAACACTGGAAAGATTTAGCTACAGCAATATTGGAATCCGGTCCTCAGTTACAATGGAAGACATGGTGGAAAGAAGAAGCAAAGATCATAGAACAGGGAGGTAGGGCTAGAGGTATGGAAATTTCCTGAGACCAGCTTCCCCATGAGTGTCCCTATGCTGATTTGCAAAGACAGTCTAGGTTTGATGATTACACCTTGGCACTTTGTCATATAGCACCAAGCATATATCGAATGCTTGCTGCAGGGTTGAAGGATCAAGAAAGAGGACTGAATCATTTACTAAAATTATCCAGGGCCCAAAAGAAGCCTTCGTTGATTTTATTTCTTAACAAAGATTGACTTCAGCTGTAAATAGAATAGTATCAGATCCAAAAGTCAGACAACTATTAATTGAATCTTTGGCTTTTGACAATGTTAATTCAGAATGCAAAAAGGTGATCAGGCCTTTAAAGGCGAGAACAGCACTTAGAGATGAATGGTTTAGAAATATGACTGATATTGGGTCTCACGCTTATGATGCCTCTTGGATAGGAGATCTAATTTCTAGAAATTGTGAGAAAAATCAAAACATCAGATGCTTTAATTGTGGCAAACAAGGTCATTTGAAGAGGTGCTCCTAGAAAGAGCAGGTGGTGCTCTTAGTGGCTGCAGCTGAGGGCGCATCCCGTCAGAACCCCAAGGATGGGCCAGTACAGATGCCTGAGTACTAACCCAGAGGACTGGAGCCTGCAGCTCACCACCACTGCATTTCCATCTTTTCTCTCTGATTAAATTCCCACCTCAGGTGAAGCTTGTCTGTGCTGGTTGCCTCTATTTGACATTCATCAATTTGCCAACACAAGTCAGGAGACTGGACAGTGGGGTGGGAGGTGTAGCTAAGGTAAGGTTCTCAGGGCCAAGTAGGACACATGCAGAGAGAAAAAAACCAAACAAACAACCCCCCCCCCCTCAGCAACCCCAAACCCTGTGACAGCATTTCTCTGTGGGCCAGATTGGGACTTAAGGGGGAACAAATGTATTTGGGGGGAGGGTGTGAATGGATACACCTTTACCACAGTCTCGAGAGGTTTGCTCTCTCTGAGGTTTCTCTGTATGCCATTGTTAACCATTCCTATTTGGCTTGAATTGAAAAAGACAACATGGAATGTGAGCCTTAACCAAGTACCCATGCACCAAGAACACAGAGGACAATCGGGTCTATGTGTTGGAGTCAAATACTGAGTGTTGAGTAGCAGGGATGGGAGAAAGTCTCTTCACTGGCTAGTTTGTATGTCACTTGACACAAGCTGGGGTCACCTGGGAGGAAGGAATCTTGCTGAGAAAATGCCTCCATAGGACAGGCCTGTAGGTTTGACTCATGATTGATGGGGGAAGACCCATTTCACAAGGGGGTGGTGCCACCCTTGGCTGGTGGTTGTGGGTGCTATAAGAGAGAGGTTGAGCAAGCCATGAGGAGCAAACCAGTAGACAGCCCTCCTTAAGGCCTCGGCATTGGTCCTTGACTTCAGGTTTCTGCCTTGAGTTCCTGTCTACTTCTCTGCATGATGGACTACAAGGTGACGAAATAAAGCCTTTCCTTCCTGACTTGATTTTGGTCTTGGTGTTTCATCACAATTGACACCCTAAGACTGGCAGTTATGCCTGGGGAGAAAATGTTCCAGGTACTGGTAAGAAGGAAGAGCTAGGGAGGGTGGTAGGATCTAGGTAGAACTTACAGGGGCTATAGCTTCGGGGAGAGGGATGTAAACAAGTTAACACAGTCTTCAAAGAAAGATGCACTTCAGCAGCCTGGAAACTTGGAATTCTATGTTCATTCAAATGAGGACCCAGATCCAGGAAGGATTTAATAATGCTGGGTTCCATCCAGAGCTCTTGTAACCTTGTGAGAACCTGACATGGGCAGGTATTGGACGAGTCTGTGCAGAATGACAGCTGTGACTGGAGGAACAAGGCTCAGAGTCACAGCTCATCTGTCTGGGCATGCAGCCAGGTGTAATCACCTCCGGCCAAGTGGCTTGGCCTTTCTGAACCTCAGTTTCCTTACCTGTAAAATGGATGGTAATGGTATCTACGTCACAAGATCACTGTGAGGTTTTTCAGGAGTGGATACAGGTAGATGCTGGAACCCTGCCAGGCACAGAGTGGCTCTTTTATGTCGGCTGCTGTAACCTTTCTGTGGGTGGGACACATCGGGACTGTAGCACTTGTTCTTGTTTTGACCTGAAACTGGACAATAATTCTACAATATGGATGGATGAGGAGAGGAAAGGAAGCCATGAGGAGAGGGAGGGCTGAGCTTTGTTCCAGCCCCGATGCTGGGAATTCATGCCTACCATCTTCATGCCTTTCTTCCATGTTTTAACACAGAGTGGTGTATGCATCTATGAAATGGTTGCTTGAGGTCTTCCGGGGCTGGGCAGTCAGTAGCAACACCACTCTCAGGATGAGCAGCAGAATTCCCCTGGCCGGCACCACCAGCTCCCCCTCCATTCTAGCGGTACAGATTCCCCCAAGGTATTCTTAAAAATCAGTATTCATTTTCTCCTGGTGGTTTAACACGATGACAAGCAAGGGCTTTGGACTAAAGAGGACTTCTTCAATAATGTCGAAGCTCTGTGGCTGTGGGCAAGCCACTTCACTTCTACATGAAGGAAACGCTTGGGGAAGCATCGATCTCAGAGTGGTGGCTGCTCCACAGTGGACTCCCTGGGCGATGCTACATCATTCAAAGAATGCCCACCATGCTTTCTGCCACAAATTTGAATTTTCAGGTTGAGTGACACTTCAATTTTCAGGTAGAACACAAAACGAGGCCTTCCAGTGACGTGGGCTACCACATCTGGCTGGGCACTGAGTGGGAATCTGTCCCTGTGTCTGGCTGGGCCATCTTCTTGGCCCATGGCCAGCCATTTGGTTACACTGAATTGACTTGGTATGGGGCAAGGGGTTTTGGCACAGAGCATCTTATGGAAAAACAAACTCTCTGTTCTTTGTGTGGAAACATCATCACATCACATGTGAAGCAACACCCTGGGATCCCGACTTTGTCTTGCCTGTTCCTTGTCCTTTGACAGTGTACTTCAGCAAACGGAAATTAGATTGCTCCATTAAACTTCCAAACGTCACATTTACAAAACAAAAGAGACAAGTCAAAACAAAAAACGTCCCAGGCTGAAAGGGATAAATCCAAAACCAAAGAGTGGATTATGATGTTTTCCAGAAACAATTAAACTCGAGTTTTCAGAACAAGCAACGCTATCATCACAGATGTCTTAGAACTAAAGGATGCGTTGCTAAGCTCCCTCGGAAAAGAACAAAGCTACAGAGCTTGAAGCAGGGACACATGTGGTTACTGTCACCTCAAAGGATAACTTAGTTCTCTCAACTGCATGAGAGAGGCGGGATGATCCTTCTTTCTACTTAGTGGGTAGCAAAACTGAGACCCAGCAAGGTTGGTAACATTACTGGTGAGAGGGGAGTCAGAACTCTAACCATGTTTCTTAACCATCATCTGTTCTGTCTCATTTCTGTTGCTGGCATAAAACAGTGACCAAAAGCAATTTAGGGGAAGAAATTTATTTCAGTTTACAGTCTGTCATTGAGGGAAGTCAAGGCAGAAACTCAATCAGGAACTTGAATTAGAAACCATGGAGGGATTCTGCTTGCTGGCTTGACCATGGTCCCACGGTTAGTTAGTTTTCTTCTGTAACTCAGCACCATCTGTCTAGGGAATGATGCCACCCACAGTGGGCTTGGTCCTCCTATGTCAACTAACAATTAAGACAATCCCCACCCCAGACTTGCCCACAGGCCAATCTGATCTGGGCAGTCGAGACCTCTTTCTCAGGCTATGTCAACTGATAATTATTAAAGAAAACTAGGATAACGGTGTCCCGGAGCCCAGTACTGGGAATAGTTCAGGATGCTCTTCAAACAAGTTCCAGTGACAACCCAGCAGTCACCATCATTGGCCTGTATCCTCAAGCACATTCCCTCTGGTCATCTGGAAGTAAATCATAACCTTGACTGTTGTATTCATACCCCATTTAACAATTATGGAAATTAAGACTCAGAGGGGGGTGAAACCTCTTCTCAGGTCACACACAACAAATGAACCATATAAATAGAGTCTGTATCCAATATTACCTCATTCTTGGACACTGTGTCATTTGGAGGACACATAACCAAGTCTAAGCACTACCAAGATGGGGTCATGCAAGTTCTAGACTTTAGCAAAACTCCCACCACACGTCTTTCCTGTTATGACTCAAAGAATCAACGAGGACAGCTGAGCAGAGACTGGCTTCAGAGCCAAAAGGGCGACCATGTGAGCCTTAACCAAGTGACGAATTGTCTCTGAATTCTGGTGTCCTGGATTGTAAAGTGGTATAACAATAGTGACTAGGACATGGGTTCCATGTCAACAGGAAACTTGTCTGTTTTGTTCATGGCTGGAGCTTCAACATATTACACACTATTTGGTATGTAGTAGATGCTCAATAAATGCTCTTGGTTTACTTATTTATCTATTTATTATTACTGTGTTCATATAAATGATACATGTGTATAAATATGGATACCTGTGTCCCGTGGTGTGTGAAAGTCAGAGGACAACTTTCAGGAATGGATTCTTTCCTTCCACCATGTGGGTTCCAGGGGTTAGACTCAGGTTGTCAGGGTTGGGTGGCAAGAGTTTTTTTACCCATTGAGCTATCTCACTGGCTCAGTACTTTATAGACAAACAGGTGAACAGCTCATTGTGTTTCTGTCGTTATTAAATAAGCTACCGCATGCACATAGCATAGCAGAGTCTCATGCACCAAATGCCAATTATAGATGGCCTTTAATATCCGTAGGTTCCACCCATAGAGCCAACTATTTATGGACCAAAAATAGTCAAAAAATATTGTACTTGGGGGTTGAGGAGATGGCTCTGTCAGTGAAGTGCTTACCTTGGAAACACAGGGGCCTGAATTCAATCCCCAGAATTCACGTTAAAAGCTAAGGGTGTGGCAGCCTTTGTAATCCAAACACAGGTCAAGTGGAGCTGCGTAGTCTCTGCAGCTCACTGGCCGCCAACCTAGCTCCATGTCAGTCACAAACCCTGCTTCAAAAACTAAGGAATGATACCTGAGGTTGTCTTCTGGGCCTTTCATGCATGTTTGTACAATGCACACTCACATTAGTGCCCAGATAATGGGAGAATTACCAATATGGAGTCAGGTGAAGATATTAGGGTATTTATTAGGGCAATGCCTTACTTACAGAGCAGCCTAGCCAGCTGGCAGGACACGGAGTAAGTAGAGCAAGCCGATGATGAAAAGGAAGAAGGGGCTTCCATGTGCACGAGCCCCTCACTCTTAAACCTCCCTCACGTCACCCTGACCATGCCCTCGAAGGTGTGGTCAGGCACACCTGTAGCCAGTCCGTAGGAGGCGTGGTTACGGTGTCTCCCTACAACCCATACACAGTTGTATCCTTACACACATGGGTAACCTCATATATACACATATGAAGAAGATATATTGGGCCTGTACTGAGTAGGTACAGGCTTTTTCCCTATCATTTTTCTCTAACCGACACGCTCCAACTATTTCCCTGGTATTTCTATTGCACTAAATACTCCGAGTAATGTGAACATGATTGAAAACGGGAGATGTGTTTATGTTCTAAGCAAATGTTACACTACTGAGCTGCGGCTTTGTTACCTGCTGGATCCTTGGATTCCATCCCCTGCAGCTTCTAAGGCAACTATCCCCTCGTTATTGTGGCATAGACCTTTACATGCACTATTCTGTTGCACCTTCCCAAGAATCTTATGAGACAGGTCTTGTCATACCCATTTTCTGCAGGAGGAAAGCAAAAGGAATAAAACAGTCGATCAGAGTCTTAAAAGAAAATGGTCAGGGAGCCTGAGAGATGGCTCAGTGGTTAAGAGTGCATACTGCTCTTGGAGAGGACCCTAAATAAATCAGGCTGTTGTCACTGCTCTTGGTTACCTACTCAAACTTGATAACAAGACATTATTGCTAAAGACACTACACACTTTGGTCACGGGTCATGGGGAAATCAAGCTGGCAACGATCGAGAATCTTTGCTGATAGCTTTTTACAGTGCTGGATGTTGTCAAGGAGGCTGTTGGGGGAAAAGAAACCCATCATACTCTTACCTGTCTGCGAGGTTTGTGAACTGCAGTACACGTCTATTGTGGCATACATGTTCTGGGGGCAACCAAATGCTCTCTGATTGTATCTGAAATCCATGTTTGGCGTGATAAATCTGGCCCCAAATCCATGGTTGTGGCGCTCACAAGCCCCGGGGGTAGACCTACCACTGATATTTTGCTAAATGGAGCTATCCAGCTGCCTTCTAAATTTGTATCTCGATGCCTTTAGATTAGCACAGCCCTTCTCAGAGACACTTGTTTGGGTCGTGGATGGCTGTTAACGTGGAAACTCACAGCGGATCAAAGTGCAGAGGCTAAGAGTCAGCGGGGTGCTCTGTCACAATTGGGACATCTGTGTCACCTCCCCAAACCCTGCAAGGCTCAGGGACCATCATTGAAAAGGGTAGAAAGATGTCAGGGTGGATCAGACCAGAGCAGGGTCTTCTGGTCATGACAGGACTCATGGCAACTGTGGTGGCTTGCACAAGAGTAAGCCAGTCAACACTCTAGTATGGGATGGGCTGGGGAGCAACCCATGAGCCCCTACTCCCAAGGGAAGAGCTATTGACAGTTGGTGGCTTCTGGGGGAGGACTCGTTTTCTTTAAGGGTCTGGCCCCTGGTAAGTCTAACAAGTTCCATCAGATGGCCCCACAGTATGAGGGACCCTGAGTGTCTTGGCAATGCAAACAGAAACCTGTGGGTAGGTAGGCCAATAAAACAGAGAGTAGATGAAGTTGGGGGCAGGTAGGGAGGTAGGGGGCAGATCTGGGAGGAGTTGGGGGTGGGTAGATGTGATCAAAACACATTGTTATAAAATTCTCAAAGAATTAGTGAAAACATTCTGTTAAAACGTTAAGGCAGAAAAAAATCATAGCTTTCCTTTGATGAAAAATAAATCTTTTTTTTTTTTTTTTAAGTCATATCAAGGAGCCATGGCAAGGTTCCAGAAGGACCTGTGGGACTTAGGACGTTGAGTCTAGCCTGGCAGGTAGTCCTGCCTTCCTCTCTGAATCTTCCATCTTTTAGGGGCATCCCAGCCCTGGCAAGGTGTACTCCCCACCTCTGACCCGGCCATGGGCCCTCCTGTCAGTAGAGAGGGCCTCCTGCACACAGAGTGCCCAGCTGTGCTGTTACTAACAATAGTTACCCTGAGAAATTGCAGGCTGATGAACCACTGATTGCAGAGGAGAAAGAAATTCCGAGTAAGTTGATTGAAAGTCTCAATAACGCCCATTCTCAGGGAAGGGTCTGGCTTGGCTGTGGGTATCAGAATCCAAGGGGAGATGTTTTAAAAGATGGTTCTGATAGTCAAGTGGCAGAGCACCCCTCTCTTCTATTCTTAGCTCAGCCAGGGCACAATCACACTGTATCAGAGCTGCTTGGTTCCTCCTTGTCGGTACCTTGAGGGCAGGCCTGCATCTCTCTGATCTCTTTGCTCTTGTGTC
>NC_048603.1:29892704-29926922 GCF_003668045.3 Cricetulus griseus
CAGGGCTTCTTTACCTTACAGAATTGCCATCTGGGGTTAGAAAGCCCTCCATTGATGGGGGCTGTGGGAACTGGATAGGTTTTGTACAGCTTGCTAACAGCATCCTGGGACAACCCCAAATGTCTCCAGCCATTGTCAGCTGGTCCCTGGGGAGGGGGCTACTCCTCCCTCTTCTAGCAGCCGAGAATCGGTGTTTTGGAATGTTTCATTATTGGAGGTGTCACGAGGACTTCCAACGCCACCCAGCTCCTCTTGTCTATGTGGGACAGTCAAGAGGGGCTGGCCATTCTCCACATCCCCTAGATGTCACCCTTGCTGGGTGTGTTTGCTTTGATTCCAACCAAATGCTGTCACTATGCCTCTAGCTGCTGCTTCTAGGGATGACGGGTTTGACATGCTGGAGCTTGCCCAAGATCATTCTGAAAACAGGGTCAAGCCAATCCCCTGACCACAGTTCAGGGACTTTCCTTGGAGCAAGAAAGGTCTCAGTAGCAGGGTCATAACAGGCTCATATACCCATCAGTAGTGCCCGGGGCCTCTTCCTCCATAATGACTCCCACGCTAATAGATACAACCTGGCCCAGTTACTACTGCTTCTTTCCGGGTCTCCTCCTTCGACACAAGCTCAGCAACAGTCCAGTTTTACTTTGTTCCAGAGGCACTGAGATGAGAGTTCAGTGGGTAAAGAATTTGCTGTGCCAGGATGGGAATCTAAGTTTGAATTTCCAGAACCCACACAAAGCCAGGCTAGGTAGTGTGCACCTGTAAGCTCCGTGTTATCTGGGGATGTGGGAAGAATCTAGAAGAATCCTCAGAGGCTTGTGGATGCCATGGTGAACAACAAGACAGACCCTGTCTCAAGCAATGTGGAAAGGAAAGACTGACATCCAAGGCTGTCCTGTGAATTTCTCATGTGTGCCATGGCATGTGTGTGCCTGCACTCACACTCATGCACACAAATGTGACATATACATATAACAAAAAATAAAATGAAAATATATCCGATATGTGATAGGTAGGGTTTTAGTTGCGGGGGTGGTAGGGGAGGAAGGGAGGGAGAAGGGAACTGGGATTGTCGTGTAAATCAATCTTGTTTCTAATTCAAATAAAAAAATGATATATAAAAAAGAAAATATATCCGAGATCATGTCTCTGATGCCAATGGCGTCCCGTGTATGTTGTATGCAGGGAGTTTGGCATGTCGCTTCCACTTTGTACACCGCCATTGCCTCTGCCTTCTTAAGGGGTGTCTGTAAGTGGAAACCAAAAGAACCAGAGCATGGACTTGCAAAGTTCAGGATAGTGAGGGCTCAGGACCCCGGGCAGATGTCACCTAGATCCACGTGACCCTCTTACACTCTTTGGCCTCGATGTCACTAATTTTCTGCAACCCTTCCACACCCATGAGGACCAGGCTGCAGTGGCCAATGTGATTTCTGTGAGATGGGAATTGCCTCAGCTTCTTTGTTTGGTTTTCACTGACCAGCATCGGGCCCTGGCTTCTCTAGGACTGCCATTGCCAGCAGGAAGAACTATGCAAGATAGGAGAGGGGAGAGCTGAGAGATTCCTCACTCTCTCCACTCCCAGGGACAATTTCTGAGACACTGCAAGTCAGTTCTGCTATGATGCTTGAAAACAAAACATTGTTCCAACATGAGGCGCATTGGAGGACAGTTATACAATATGTGAGTTTAGCTTTTTGCTTGTGCCCGGCTTCAGCAGCGAGAGACAGTAGGAGAATTGAGAAACAGGAGAATTCAGAGAAAGCTGCCCAGCTGAAAAGAGTTACACAGGAAATACACAAAACTGACCCAGAGTCCTTAGACGTCTCCTTCCTTTTTTTTTTTTTTTTTTTTTTTTTTTTGGTTTCTCTGTGTGTTTGTGAGTGTATGTGTAGAGAAAGTGTGAGAGAGAAGAGGAGAGAGCAGATGGGAAGTGTTGTTTGAGACACTAGAATGGAATACCTAGCAAGAACCCACACCCCCCCCCCCCCGTCTTTTTGTGCAAAGGATGTTATGACGTCACTACTTTCTGAGACTGGTCACATGAGGAAGGTTATCTCAGAAGCACAATACAATAATAACAAAATACACGCATATCCCAGGAATATGGCAGCTTCCTCAGTTTACCCGATGGGTTAGCAGTCACGTAATTCGTAGCTGGCACTATAACTCTGGTCCCAATTCACTGTCTTTCTCCCATTTCACAGGCATTTGTAAGGTGCCATTTCTCTCACCGGTTCAAGCAAGCGGGCCTCTCTGCAAAGCAAGGTGCCACGCTATTCGCCCTATTTGTCTATTTCGAAACCACAGGTGACCTGGAAAACCATGCTGGGTTTCCTGTACACAGCGCTGTCCCTAACCACATCTGTGACCATTCATGTGCAGGTTTGTGGCATGGTACCTTGGGGGAACAGATGCCCTGCATTATTGTAGGACCAACTATTTCCCATATTTCCACTCCCCAGACGCCGTGTGTCCTGGTAACGGGGGGGGGGGGGGAGGGGGTCCTTATGGAGCGATGTGATGGGTGGCTGAACGCTGCATCCACGGGATTTGCATTCTCCTTGTCACTTCCGTTTCCCTTACTCTTGTTCTTGCCTGAATCTATACAGCTCTCCCTCCCATCTCTGTCTTATTCATCACACAAAGTTATGAGCTTTGTGGCAGCCTTTTTAAAAATAAGGGAACCTAGGCTGGGACAGTGGATCCACTTGGGGACAGCAGTAAGTACATGATTCTGCCAAGGACCCAGGCTTGGCACAGCTGAAGAACAGGAAGAAGCAGCGGGGTTGAAGTCTAGGATGTCAGAAGGGATGTGGTAGGAAACGAGGCTGAAGAGAAAGGGAGGTGAGACCTTTCTAGGCTCGGGAAGATGTCTGCAAGTCAATCTATGCACAGTGCAAAGGTATACACGGTTACAGATTCTGGCAAGAATGGGTTTGACTTTGTTATCTGTTTACTGGTGTTTTGAGATTTTACTCTATGGGTCAGCTGGCCTGGAACTTGCCCAGGCTGGCCTCAACTCATGGCAATTCTCTTGCCTCACTGTCTGGAATGCTGAGGTGACAGGTACAACCCATTATACCTGGCTTTGGTTTGTATTTTGAGAATTATCTGTTTGGTTGGCCTTGTATGGGGAGACCCTTTCTAGTGACCCGAGTGAGAATGTCCCCCATAGGCTTGAGTGGGGAGACCCTTTCTAGTGATCTGAGTGAGAATGTCCCCCATAGGCTTGAGTGGGGAGACCCTTTCTAGTGACCTGAGTGAGAATGTCCCCCATAGGCTCAGATGTTTAACACTTGATCTCCAGTTGGTGGCGCTGTTTAAGGAGGCTTAGAAGTTGTGACTTCGTTGAAGACAACACATCACCAGATAGGGGCTTTGAGAGTTCAACGACTCCATGCCTCTTCCGGCTCACTTCTCGACTTCATGCTTGCAGTTGAGGGTGTGAGCGCTCAGCTCTATGCTCCAGCCACGGTGTCTACACCTTGCTGCCGTGCTTTCCATCAAGGACGCTAACCCTCTGAAACTGTAAGTGCCAATAAACTTATAAACTGTCTTGGTCGTGGTGTTTAATGACAGCACCAGAGAAGTACCTGATATATCCCTAATGTCCAGATGGGAGATGGAAGGAACCTGGGACAGGAGCGATGATTGCAAAATGATGACGTAGCTGTTAACCCTGGGGAGGAAGAAGACATTCCAGGGACCTAAGGACAAATTTTGCCTGTTTCATTAAAATCAGTTTCTGGGCAGGTCAATATTCATCATAGAAATAAAGAAAAAGCTTTCAAAGGGGATTGAAGATTCTTGGGAGGCGAAGGATCATGGGAGTGACCATCACAGGGCTTGCAAAAGCATACAGCTCTCGCATGCTCATGTAGAGTGACGTGAGGAAAAGCTATGGTTTCCAAATCCCCCTTTAAGGGGACAATAGCGGCAACATAAAAGACCACAGTGCAAAGCTTGTGTCTGAAACACGGCCGGAGGAAAATGAAATTAATCACATGGGGAAGAGGCTACCTCAGATAAAGACAGTGAGCTGCTAATGGAGAGTCCGGTGCAAAACCACTAAAATCAGAACTTCCGGTTAAGGGTTAGGCACTCTACTTAAAGCAGCTCTCTATTTCAAGTGGGGCATGGGCACAGGGAAGGAGATAGATTCAAGCTAATTAAGTCTAGGGTTTAATGAAGGGTTTGTTCTCGGATACACACTGCATCCTTCTTGCATGGTTAATGAAGGTCTGGGCGCATAGCACGATTATATTTATAAGCTTAAAGTTGTAAGGAGCTGGGGTGTCCTTTGGACCTATGAATACAAAGCCTTTTTAAACAGGGAGAAACCATGGAATGGCAGATGAGTGACTTAGGGTGGGACAGGAGAGTCGGGGGCGGGGGGGGGGGGAGGGGCAGCTGGTTTCTAGTCTCCATAATTGCCCCTCACCAGCAGAGTGACGCTGGACAAGTGACCCTTCCCAAAGGACTCCTCATCTTGTCACATGACACACCCAGGGTGGTTCCACCCTACGCCACAGATGACATTTGTCAAACTGTTTCATTTCCTTTTTGTGTCTTGACATGCAACAGGCAGGTGCTGTTTCCCAGGGTTGCTGAGATGCTACTGTGATCGCGTGATGTGGATTAACTCGCTGAATTCTCACGAAGCTCCCAGGTGTAAGCATGGCCACCTGTTCCACAGAGGTCAGAAGGACAGAAAGAAAGCCATGAAGTGCTTAGGTCACATGGACAGTAACTGGCGAGCTACGAAAGGATACTCAATTCTGACCAGTTACTGTCAACCTTCATTTTTGCCTCCTCGAGCCTGGTGATGGGGGATGCCCTTCTATATATGTTTCTCTAATTGGTTGATGAATAAAACACTGTGGCCAATAGAGGCAGGGAGATAGGCAGGACTAGGAGATGAGGAGAATTCTGCGAAAGGTAGGCAGAGAAAGTCTGCCAGAAACAGATGCCACGTAGCCGGCCAAAGGAGTAACTGGTCCAGGCATTCTCCAGTAAGCCAAGACCATGTGGAAATGCATAGATTAGTAGTTATGGGTTAATTAGACAGAGCTGGCCAATAAGAAGCCCAAGCCACCGGCCAACAGTTTTATAACTAATATAGCATCCGTGTGTTTCTTTGGGGCTGAACTGTGGCGGTGGTGGGACCCCGCTGGGCCAGAAAACTTTCATCAACACTCTGGTCTCAGTTTTCCTCTCCATACAGTGTGGAAACTCCTCTGCCCTGCTCTCCCTCCTTAAGAGAGAAAGACCACAACGTCAAGGTGCTTAAAGGGCTTTGTGGATGGACAAGCTGTACTAGAGTGGAGGCTAAGTGTTCCAGTTTAGCTCCTTTTAGTCCTTCAGCCTGGCTTCACATGGCAGAAACGTCACTCCTGCATAGAAGGACCTCTGTCAAGTTGGCCACTGGGTGTCAATAGTAAGTGTTGGGACTTAGAGGATGCCACAGTCCTCTGGGTATATGAGTGACTTAACTTGTCACTGTGACCCAATTCTTGGCAATGAGCAACTTAAGGAAGGAAGGGCTGACTTTTGCTGTGTCTGAGGGGTTGTTTGAGGGGACAATATCCATCCACCATGGTGGGGGAAGGTATGGAGAATGTGATACCACTGGTCACAAGGAGTCTACTTTCCAATTAAAAACAGAGAGGCATGAATGAATGAATGAATGAATGAATGAATGAATGAATGAATGAATGCAGGTGCTCAGCCCACTTTCTCCCTTTTTTTCAGTCTGGGACCATAGCCGGTGAACAATGGCGCTGCCCACATTCAGGGTAGATCTTTCCTTTTCATTTGACTCTCTCTAGGAATGTGCTCCCAGACACGCCCAGCACTGTGTCTCACAGACTGACAATGATGTACCACCACACCGAGTCACCAAGGTTATGTCTCTCATCTCAGCCTCGGTAGCTTCTTGGAGGCCTACAGGACTTAAGAATTTGAATTCCCACAGTCTGAAGATCAGACTACAGATGGCATCGGGTTTGCGTGATCCTGGGGCTGTGGCATCGTTTCTATGGCATGGCTTCCACAAGTCATGTTCTCCCTTTAGAGCAGCTGGATCTCTAGTTTCAACAGGATGACAGCAAACATATTCTGGGCTTCTTCTTACTGACCAGAAGTGGGGGAGTATACCAGCTTGGGAGAAGCCAGTCAACTAGTGTCCACATCCCAGCCCTACCATGATGGGACCTCTGGAAGTCACATAGTGTCCTGAGCCTTGGTCTCTTTGCTTGGAAGGTACAGTGACCACACTGCGGCTGGGCGATAGCTCAATCATTATGCCTCCTGGTACCCATACTCTGTGACATGGCCCAGTGGAGCCCTCTCACTGTGACTCTGTTTTGTGACTGGCTCTGGGAGAGTAGATGTTGATTAGCGATAGAACCTGAGACACCTTCTGTTCGTACCCTCTCTCTACTGTCACTACCATGAGGTCAAGCCCTGGTAAGCCTGTGCAGGGTGAATTGAATGACTTACACAGTTTTGTCTTCCGCCATTCCAGTGAGGTCACCCGAGGTCAAACAGCACAGTCAATGTTCAATGACATGGATAGTCAAGACCTCAAACCTCAAACTGACCTCAACTATGGAAACCATGTCGTCTCCGAAGGCCACTGATTGCGCCCTTCAGATTTGGAAGCTGACTAAACATGTTATGGGGTTGTTTGTGACAAGACACTGCCCAAAATGGCCAGAGGAGGGGTTTTAAAAACTGGAGCATGCCCATAACTTTATGAATTCACCTGTATTTTGTTGTACAATCTGAATTTTCCTTTCTCTCCTTGTCTCTTTGCTCTGGGAAGCAACTTGCAGGAGCTGTTATTTTACACACAGATGCACACACAGATGCACACACAGATGCACACACACACACAAACACACACACACACACACACACACACACACACACAGGAACACACATGCACACACATGCATGCATGCACGCGCTCACACACACTCCAATGAAATCCTCAGAGGAGAGAATAGAAAACTACAAGTTTTATACCCTCCCCTGTGTCTCTTTCCTCTCCCAATCCATGAACTTTAATAAAAATCCAATAAATACTCTAAATAAGCAAGTCACATTTGTTTTAGACAAGCTTCCTGCTGGTGCCAAGAATCTGCCTCTTCTACACTGCAGCCAGGCCAGGCCTTCAAGGGCAGCCCGGCTCTGCGGCTGCAGGCTCCTCCTTAGAGCTGCTCCTCCACACTTGGGTCCCGCTCTGTCTGTGGACATGCATGGCTTCCATGGTATCAAGGCCACTAACCGAGGCAGTTCTTGAGACCACATCTAGAGGTCCTGTGACTCCATGTCACCTCAGTGTCCTCATTTCCAAAGTGAGGACAATGATGACGACGGTCTTACAGATTTGCCTGTGAAATTTTAATGAGATCATTGGACGACTCCAACTTAGCTTTGGGGCTGGAGTAGAGCAAGCATTTGGTATACATTAGGTACAATAATTATATACTTCGGAACAATGCAAAGGAAGTCCTACTTGGCCTTTATTTCCTGCTAGGCATCTCCCACTGTTTTAAATACTCTCTCTCTCTTTTTCTAGGTCTTCTCATGTAGTTATTGCATTTTGAACCTCAGGCAACTCTTAGCGAGGATAGTAAAATATTCCCACTTTATGGATGAGAAAACTGAGATATATAGAATTTAAAGAACTTTCCCAAGCACACACAGCTACGAGGCCACCACATTGCTCTCTGCAGTTCAGTTATTCATTCATTTTTCTCATTGTGGATCTAGACTGTAATGAGAGCTTACTACAGTGCCTGGCACACAGACTAACGTCGTGATGGAGGTGGCCAGAGGGTGGTCTTTTCTCTCTTGACATACCCCTTTGAGGCGGGGGTGGGGAGGGGTGTCGAATCCCTGCACCTGCCGCTGCTGAATCAACCAGGCTGGACAGATGGTGCTTTGGCGAGGAGGCAAAGGCTGATTCTTAGCCTGGCGTGCACGCTCTGGGTTCTGCACACACGCACTGCCTTACAATTTAGTTGTGACTCAAGACACAGGAAGCAGCAAGGCTCTCAGCAGCCTCACATGAGCTGGGGGTGGGTGGGGTCAGCAGCTTGGTGTAGAAAGCCGAATTTAATAATGCTATCGGGCTACCCTGTCGTGGTGGGGCCATTGTCAAGATCCCGCATTTAAAAAAAAGTGACAACCTTCAATTGCCACACATAACCCATGTCTGGCATCTCGGTGGCTCCTGGTCCCAGCACATCCACATTTACTGGTGACAAACAGCACACAGGGATCAGGGGGCTGGTGGCTTTGTGCAAAGTTGTCCTCACGGACCCCTCTAAGCCCTCTGTAATGAAGTTGTTCTACCCGCCTGTCAGAGTGTAATTTTCATTACATAGTAAAGAGCTGTTTGTTAAAATAATGTTGCCATGGTGACAGAGTTGGGTGGGGGTGCTGGAACAGCCTAGGGCTGCCCAAATCACAGCATATTAATCAAGGGCTTTGCACTGTGCAGTGAGTGTCCCTTAGAGCTTTCTGGTGACAATGACTGGAGGATCCAGGAACTTGGAGTTTGCAGCTGTCAGTGCCAAAGATGTCGGCTCCAACGAGGTCCTGGGGCTGAGTTGTGCTTGCTGGATAGAGGTGGGTGGGTGGATATATGGATGGACAGACGGATGGACACACGAATGAATGCCAGAAAACAAACTCCAGCTGTTTAGGTCAGAGCCGTTCCTGACAGATCTGTTTGTTGTTCGCCCTTTTACAGGGGGAAGGAGCTCTGCCAGAAAGTTCCCAGAAGAGAGCCGGGAAAGCAAATTAGGGGGTGGGGGGAGGGGACAGGACTACTTTTGCCCACAGGGAGCTAATGACCCAACGGGGAGGAAAAGTAAAGAAGTTCAGGACCAGGCTGCCGGGGTCAGATCTCAGCTCTGTGTACTGTGAAGAGTGGCCTGCTCTCCCAAACCTGTGCTCCCACATACATGGCAGGACCATGGCTGTGCTGGCTTTATGTCTGTGGACCGGCGAGAGATTCAAGACAGTGCCCTTCAAATCCTGACCGCCGGCTCTACCACTGCTGGCCCACTGCTGCATCATAGCTCTGGTTGCCAAGGTCATAGAAGTCACCACTGAAGCACCATTTCAAGAGAACGCTAAGAGAACCCAGGGGGCCCTGATCACTGCTCTCTCAGGCTCTTTCTGAGGTCAGGGTTTTCTTGGAAGGGGCCGGATGGAGGTCAAACACCATTGTCTGTTTGTCAGGGTGGCCACCAAACCATCACGAGCCAGAAGGTTGGCCTCTAGGGTTGTGATGCTGACGGGTGGGGTTTTTTAAGAGGTGTGGCCTAATGGAAGGTCATGAGGTCACTGGGAGTGCCCGTCTTGGAAGAGATTAATGCAGTTGTCTCAGAGCCTCTGTTAGCTCTGGAGTGAGTAAGGTGGATATATTAAGAACAAGCCCAAACCTCTCATCTCTGTCTCTCCCATGCACGTTCCTGCCATGGTGATACCATCCACTAAGATGGGTTAGGACTTTTAGTCTCTAAAACTGTGAACTAAATAAACCTCTTTTCTTTATATAATACCCAGACTCAGAGTTCTGTTACAGCAACTGAAAATGGGCCAAGATACAATTTCTATACAACAGCCATCTTTTTGGGGTTTGTTTTGCAGTGACTATTTTTCTTTTAAAAGTAAAACACACAACGTTTTCAGCTCACACTCCACACACAGAGATACACCGCAGGCTGGCCCCTGCCATGCCTCGTTAGGAGGAAATACAGGAAAGAAGAAAGCAAAGTGGAAGTCTTCATTCCCTTCCTCTACCCTAGATGGTAAGGGGAGGCAGGGGTTGGTCATTGAGCCACAGCATGTCCCCTGGGGTCTGCAGTTGGCAACAGACTTTGGAGCAGGGTCAGAAACAGGAAGGACCCTAGGAAGGAGATGCAAGAAAGACGCTCACCCAGGAGGTCACTCACAGCATCAGCATCTCCGGTTTTGGAGGAAGAATTCAGAGCTGGTAACTGCATCCTGAATCCATCAAGCAACTGCACTGCAACCTCTGACTACAGCCCCTGCCTCACCTCTGGCCCACATGACACCCTGAATGAGCACAACAGTGACGAGATCCTTGCTATGTCCTGCCCAGCACAGGGACAGGCAGCTTTATACCAATCGCCGAGTCCTTATGACCACACGGTAAGGTTTGTCCCCGATGAGAAGACAAGTACAGAGAGGCCAGCAACTTGCCCAAGGTCAGGAAGCTAGTGAGCCAGGGCCGCTTCCCTTCAGCACACATACCTGTTTCTTGAATTCCTTTTTCACCACTTTGTTTGACCTACTATGCGTCAGGGCTTGTGCACGCAAGGACACAGCCTCTCAGGCTGGCTTCTGCTTTAAGACTCTTAGGGATGCCATGGGACATGGCTGATAGTCACTGTCCAGCCTCTTTCCTCCGCTATCCCTTTTCTTCCTCCCCCTTTCAGACCTCAAACAGCACGCAGGACTCAGCTGAATACACACGGCACACAACCGCTGTCAAGCAATTGCTCCTCATCCAGGCCAACCGTTTCTAAGACAGGAAAAAACCCGCCATCTCTGGGCCCCCACCATGCTTTGCCCTCTAGGACAGAGGTTCTCAAATTGTGGGTCTTGACCCTTTCTGGGGTCAAAGGACCCTTTCAAGGCATTGCCTAAGATCATAGAAATATCAGATATTGACATCACAAGTCATAACAGTAGCAACATTACAGTTACGAAGGAGCAGCGAAAATAATGTTTTGTTGGGGGTTATCACAGCATGAGACACTGTATGTGTTAAGGGGCCCAGCTAATATTAGGGAGGTTGAGGACCAGTGCTCTAGGGCCTGGGGACGGCTTCCCACCACCACCCTGCGGGCACAGTAGCTTGTACTCTGTCCTGAGTCTTGGACTCTCCCTCCTGCCCAGTGTCCTCATTTGGGCCTAGAGCCCCATTTTTCTCCTGTCCAGCAGGTCAGGGTTTGGTCACTTGAGTGTGTGGGATAAGTCTTGCCCCCATGCCAATGGACCCAAGGTTCTGGGTAAAGCCATCTCTGATCCACCTCCTTGCGCCTTCCCACTTATACGGCCTGTGGGCTCTGGGAGCTGGGCAGCGGGTGGCCCCTTGTTACATGTTTCTGAGGCCTTTTCCTCCACTCTGTACAGCCAAGATCTTGGACCAAATCCTCGGATGCTGTGACCAGCAGGAAGTTCTTTAGAGGTGTCATGGCAGGGTGGACGGCTGAGAAATCCCCCAGGAAATCTCCCATCATGCTTTGTGTGCTGTCTGCCCGTCATGTACGCCAGGAGTTCGGGATTACAGGCATGGATGCGGGCTGCATGGAGTCAGCTGGTGACATTACATTGGGGCACAGGCGAGACCCAAGGTCATCTCACTCTGCAATGGCTGCCTGAAGCAGGGATGTTGCTGCACCTATGTTATTGCTCTCCTCGGCCCTCACTAGCTTCCTACATCGTGCCCCTGGAAGGTTCTAGGTCATCACAGAAGGGAGTGTAGACACTGCTCCATCAAACAACCTCTCACTCCAATATTTTCTGGGGACATTCTTCCAACTTCTCCCTGAGCTCTGCCACTGGCAGGGACCTCACCACTGACCCAAGTTTCTCGGGTCAGTGCATTTTGTGCATTTTGTGCAAACCTCTTCTGTCAGGGAGTTTTGCTTAGGCCAAGGCCTCAGCAGCATCCCCAGCCTCTCCGCTCCTTCCTGCCAGGCCTAATACCTTAGCTGTGCAAGGTTGGTTTTGCCTGCCGGCTGAGCCAGGCAGTACACACACTGTTCTGAGACTATTTTTTTTTTCTTCTGAACATAACTCTAAAAATATGCCCCCGGCCTGGAAGGCTGAGTAGCTGTCATCTGTGCAGAGAGGGGAGAGCCAGCCACCTGCAGGCTCATGGCTTCTAGGGAGGCCCTGGCAGGAAGCCAGCGGATTTGGAGAGCTCCGCACCTGGACGCTTGGCTCTGTGCTGTATCCATCCAGGTGCCCATGGATGGAAACAAGGTTGCAGGGCCGCCTTTCCCAGCAGCTCCTACCCCTCCCTGGGCCATGTGTGACCACCGCCAAACGCAGTATCACTTACCAGTGTCTTGCCCCGTGTGGCTTACATCCTGGGAATCTTGCAGCCGGATTGCCAGAGCAGCCAGCGCATGGAGACCTGCAAAGAGACACTTGGTGTGAGAAGCAGGACAGAGCAACGGGGCATCCGGCTCTCTTTCCCGGTGGGACTGAGCCATAGGGAGACTGAGATGGAGGTGGACGATACAAATAAAGCCGTGTGAGCACCCAAATGTTCATCAAAGCAACGTCCCAATCTCTATGCTTTGTGGCAATTCTGAGGCAGAGAAATAAGAGTTAAAAAAAGACCCCCCAACCCTGGATGAGTCAGCAGCTTGTGGCAAGGAAGAATTTTTAGGAGGGTGAAACCAAAGGCAGATCGCTTGGGTGTGGAAGGGGGTTTGGGCTTCCCTAGCCTCACCTAGAGTCTCCTCAAACCATGGCTGCCTGTCACCAGCAGCAGGCTGGCCGGGGCCTCTTTTCCATACCAGCGAAGGGGGAAGCTCAGTGCTCAGGCCTGAAGCAGAAAAGATACTGCAGGCCTTAAAGCAAAAAGGCCCCCTAAGCGCATTGAGAGATTCCTGCCAAACACACCCTGTGTGCTTTGAAATTCCTCTGGAGAGCCCAAGCTGGCAGAACAGGGTGTGTGCCGGGTTCCTCTGATGTGTTCCCAACATGGCGAGTTGAGGCCTGGGCCCCGGGGCTCTGCAGCCAGCCGGTGGGGGTGGATGAACACACGTGGGGCTGCTAATGGCTGTGTGACTCTCACCCTTTGCGCCCCGTGTCTAGGATCCTGGAAAGCTAACTTGATTTTTCTTGTTTCCTCGGGAACTCTTGGGTGAACTTAAGTTTCTCTGTTCTCATAGGGATGACGTTTGACAGGGGTAAGGACAGCCAGTGGGGTTGTAACTAGTGTTTATTGAGTCATTGCCACACTCCCCAAGCTTTCTCTTGACACACCTGAGCAGGACTCTTGCTGTTCTATAGACACGTTCCTTTGGATAGCAAAGCAAAATCGCACCACACGAGACTTGCTGGGAAGACAGCCTAAGAGCTGTGGATTCAGAACCTGCATTTTAACAAGGCCCACAGGCAGCTCCTGGGCACGGGTTGTAAAATGTGCTTTGTTATTCTCACCATCAATCAGGAAGAAGTCTGTGACCGATCTCCAGTGAGGAAATGGTCCTAGCTCCTAGCGAAGCAACAGTTGGCTGCCATGGCAATCGAGTTGGAGAGTGGTAGAGTGGATTCACTCCAGCCATTTCCATCTGCTTCTGGAAACAGCGGTCCTTTCCACCACACTGTTTGTGGGGGGATCGAAATAAAAAGGGGAGGGGCGGGCAGGCCATGCTTAGGGAAGAGCAGTCTGCTGAAGTGTGTGTGTGTGTGTGTGTGTGTGTGTGTGTGTGTGTGTGTGTGTGTGTGACCTCAGGCCAGGGACGGTATTGCAGAGGGGAGAGAGACATGAAGACAGAGACAGGTAAACCCCTTCTCATGTCAAGAGCTCTTATGTCAAGAGCTGGCAAAATTCTCAGGCCTTGGACCATTCCCTGCAGGGGAACACACATTTCTACATTGAATCTCAGTGTCTATTGATTCTAAGGAATTCTGACCAGTGCCCAATGCCCACCAAAATTCCTTGAGAAGAGCCCTTCCCTTCCCCAAGGAGACCAGGTAGCCTCAGGGTTCCGGCAGTGACACTTGGCACAGGCAGGTGAGGGCTGCTTGTCTCTGATGCCAAGTCCAGATACATGACCGGAGGCATCTAGCTAGCCACGATGGGGGAAGGGATATCAACAACATAATTGTTTATTTTTCCCTCTCTTGACTAGTGGCATCCTACTCCATATATTTTCCTTCCCAAGTCTCATCATAAGGTGCGTTCTCATGGGGCTCTTGCCCAAAGACAAAGCTAGATCCCAACTCACACTGGGTTCATGACTATTACATCCACAATCTCAGCTAGCCAACTGGCAACCTTATCACCCATGAGGGATGGGTTTCACGACCCTCTCTGCATCTTAAAATCCTTTGATGCCCAAGTCACATAAAATGGCACGGCATTTACATTTAATCTCCCCAAATCCTTCTGTATACTTTCTGTCACTCTAGATCATTTACGGTGCACAATAGCATAGACGTGTTATGTGACTAGTTGGTGCAATGTATGGCATAGTGACAAGAAAAGGCCCGTACATATTTGGCATAGGTCTGATGCTCGCCCTGCCCCACCGGTACTTCAGATCTGTGGCTCATCAAATCTGCAGGTGCAGAGCCTAAAGCTGTGGAGAGCCGACCACATCCTTTGTTCTTCTGAATGTGCTGCCTAGGTACATTCGTTCCTCTAAGGACACAGGCGGACATGTCAACAAAACACAGAGGTTTCCTTGGTTCACACAAATATTCTGCCCCACCGAGCAGCAGCGGAGGGCTGCAAAGTGCCCGGACAACTGAGCCTAGGGCACCACACTGCGTGCCCACGCACCGATAGCTTGGCGCCTCCTTGACACAGAGTTTCAGAAGGTTTTCCTGAACCCCGAGCAAAAGCTGTACGAAGCTGTCCACCTCACCCCCACCCTGGCAAAGCCCGACACAGCTGCTCTGTCGCCCGATTTCCTGTGACTTGTCCACAGTTCTTCAATCTGCCCACCTCAGCCCTTCCCCCAGCCCCAGTCCACTCTAGGCCACCCTCCCTCAACTCCCACCCTTTCACAGGAAATGCTTGGAGAGTTCCACAATGCATATAATATATTTTGATCAAATTTCCCCTCATTTATTTTCCACCAATACCCCCTTTCTTCGCTATGACTTTCTTCTCCCAATTTCATGTACTTTTTTTTTTTTTGGCCTCTGAGTATACTCAGTACTGCCTGTATGACCATGGGCAGAGACATCTATGGAGCATGGGTCATTTCTTAGGTCCTGCACACCTGAAGAACACTGACTTTAAAAAAAAATAATTGTGTGTATGTGTGTGTGTCTGTCTGTCTGTCTGTGTCTCTCTGTGTGTGTGTGCATGTGTGTCTGTGTGTCTCTCTCTCTGTCTTTCTCTATCTCTCTGTCTCTCTATGTGTGTCTCTGTCTCTCTCTGTCTCTCTCTGTCTCTCTCTCTCTCTCTCTCTCTCTCTATCTATCTATCTGTAAATGCACCTGACCTTGGTGCTGCGAACTGAACTCTTCTGGAAGAGCAGCAAGAACTCTCAACGGTTAAAGCAGCTCTTCAGCTAACCCTCGTTCTTACTCCTAAGAAAACGTATAAAGGGGGAAAGACAAATCATTAAGTTGCAGCATGTTGAGGTAGTGGCGGTAAGAGCAGCCACCAGACTCTTCCAGTGTCTCTGGATAAAGGATCCACCCTGTACCTCGTGTCTCTAAGGCCCCTTGCTTTCCTCTCCCCACCCTACCTTGTCTCACTGTGCCCTGCTCACTGATGTCTCCCAGCTCCCCACGGGCAGCACAATGGCTGGGCTGGACATTCTCTCGAACATTCTGCCCTCCTTCTTACGCTAACTACTACCATCTCACCGGGATGTCTGATAGCGGTATTACCTAGAACTGCATGGGCAATGTGTCTGCACCTCTTATTATCGACAGTACCCATTAATATCCAAAACTGAGTAGGCAGACACTTGAGCACACAGTAACACAGTGGCTTGCCTGGGGTCCCACTGGCAGGGACCCATAGAATCAGTTCTGGGCTTTGGTTTATCCATGAACACAGCTCCACACCATCCTTCTAGAGAGAGACATTGGTTCTGACCAGCATGGCGAACGGTAGAGTGCTTGGAGAGAAGGCGCCGGCCTCGAGTCTAGTCCTGCTGCTCTAGACAGCCCTTCCTTGTCTTCCATGATGATTTCTTTCTGTGTATTTTGGAGGGCCACGTACACAGCCCACCTCCTCCGCCAGTGTGGGAGGGGTGCTGCATGGTGGTGGTGACTGTATGAGTGGCAGAGACTATGAATGAATGAGACTCTGTAGTGTCCTCAGCTCTCCAAATATTCACACCTCCTGCCTTCCTCCTGCCACACTGACCCCGTGAAGCAAAATGCTACTGAGAAAAAAAAAAATCTGCAGACAGAATTTTCCTCACATGGCTCCCCATTTTGCCTTCGGGCCCGGTCTAATCTTGTCAAGCAGCTCGGCACTTTCAAGACAAGGGGCTACATTAAATGTTCGTAGAAGACAGACACCCTCCGCTGGGGTGGCTTCCTCTCCTGTAGCTCATTCCATGTTCATTCAGCAAACGCCTACTCTGGCAGTAAGGAACACTGCTCCGATGAACTTGCTATTACACCCTGAGGCAAAAGCGCCATATGGAAGAGAATGGCGCGGAGGAGAGAGCTAGGAGAGGAAGGTCAGAGTTGAAGAAGGTAGAAAGCCCCAGAGTGCTTCCTTGGAGACTCGGCTCGGTTATCACTCCACAAGCCGGCAGTGTGGTCACAGCGGCCTGTGACACGTGCTCTCTCACCTCACTCACAACACCAGCCTTTAGCCCCAGAGAGCTACTATGGAGAGCACTGCCTGCCCAGCCAGGGCTCATGCTCTCTGTCTTCCCACAATTCTGAAGTCACCCACCCTATGGAGATTAGTCTTTAGTTCAACTACTCTGGATGTTGAGTTAGGGTCATTGTCCCATTTCCCCAGCAACTGTCTCCTCGACCGTGATTCTGTGCCCCAAGTTTCTGGAATACTGAGCCATCTTCCCACCAACCCAAGTGTCTTCGTCAACCTACGTCCCCTAGAGGAGAGCTAAACTGAGAAACCACCCTAAGATTCACGGATGTGGCTTGACATCGTGAACGCCTATGGGGATTGAATTTTACTCTAGAATTGATTTACATTTGTTTGAAAACATTTCCTGTGCAGCTCGGGGAGTGGGGTGGGGTGGGGGTGGGGTGAGATCAGCTGATAAGACGCCTGGCGCACAAGCATTAAGACTTGAGTTTCATCCACACCCCTTACAGAGAAAGCCAGGTGTTAAGATGATGACACCGTGGTTAAAGGGCTTGTCTCAGAAGCAAAGGGACCCGAGCTGAGATCCCCAGAACCCAGTGGATGCTGGTTACACATGGAGGCTTGCCTGTGAGTGCAGCCTTAGCAGGTGGAGACAGGATCCCTGGGGTAAACAGTGTTCCAGCTCGGGATTTGACCAAGCGACCCCGCCTCAGTGAATAAGGTGGGAAGATTCCTGACATCAACTTCAGGCCTCCACACACACAGACATGTACAAGTACCTATGCATGCACGGACACCCACATACATGCAACACACACGCATACACACCTCACATACAGGCACCTCAGCAAAAACGGGGGAAATCCATGCATGGTGGTGGACAGGCTTCTAATCCTAGAACTGGGGGGATGGAGACAGGATTATTGGGGCTCACTGGCCAGCCATCCTAGCTTAACCAGCGAGACCCAAGACCTAGTTAGAGCACCTATCTTAAAAACAAAGCAAAACAAGGTAGGCAGTGCCGAGCAGCCTATAAAGACATGTGCATGCACACGTATGCACATGCATATATACCCCTGCAAAGACATCATTGTACCAATGTATCTATAATGAAAGAGGGAAAAATTTGCCTTCAGAGTTGTCAAGTGCAGTCAACACTTGATATGACCCGCACCACGGAGGGATAAAACTGTTTTGTTCTGCGCTGCTTCTTTGTTCTCTTACCACCCTCTTTACAGGGGCATAGACTACACGCCAAGTTGTGGGTAAGGTGAACGCTGGCTTTACCAGAAGGGGGACAAAGACATCAAAGCCATCATTGTGCTGCTCCTGGCCCAGTACAGTGGTGCCAAGATTGCTAGGAGAGCACATGAGGCCACCACACATTGAGGTAAGTTCCCAGAGACACACAGCAGGGAGTGGGTGCCTAGCGTGGGAGAGACATGGCTGCCCCGGGGGCCTGGAAGGGAACCAGAGTGGCTGCGGTGGAGAAGGCTACAAAAGAGGGTGGGTGCTCCCTGGGACTTGAAAGACTTTCAGTGAGTGGAATCTCTACCTGGGAGAGAAGAGGAGGTTAAGCCACCAATGACATGGACTCTGTCTGGGGCCAGGCTCGGGCTCTGTCAGAAGTGTCTGGTGAATGGAAGACTGCCTCCTCTTTATCTAGGTGCCCCATAATTTGAGAATCTCTGCCCAGAATTCTGAAATCTCCAAACAGAGAAGCTACAGTGCTGTCTGATTTCTGTAGGGAAGAATTCTTCTTGCTTGACCCTCCCTTTGTCTGGCCCGGGGGTTCTGGCTCTGCTGTAGCCACTTAGCAGGTGTGCGGGGAAGTTGGGGTAGATAGGGGGTGTGAAACCACCTGTGATTACAGATGCCAACACTGCTGTGAGACTCGGAAGCCATGAGAACCCGGAACCTTCGCAAGAGACACAGAGGAGCTGGAAACCCAAGCTCCCAGGGTGGGCCATGTTTTCTTTCTTTAAGCAAACAACTCCAACGGAGACAGCACCAACTGGGAAATTTTCTGTCATCTTCAAGAAGCAGGAGTCAAAGATGGGTAGTGAAGGCAGATGGAGTGCAGGGCTCCAAGGAAGCCATGACACGTTAGGACTTGCAGGCATCACCTTTGACTGGGTTGTACCTGTCTCCCTCCTGACTGTGGACCCCGATTTCGCTGGCCCCCTGAGATGGTATGTTCTCGGCTAGAGACTGACAGATGGTATCTTTTATTGGAAAGCTTTGTGGCTGGAGACAAGATGTTTTATTTTGCCATCTACAGAACTGAATAGGATGGGCATTAAACTGTATTCTAATTAGGTTTGTGACTATAAGTGTTCCTGCCCTCATACACAGCTACCGCTTGAACTTGGGGCTTGGACTCTGGTACACAACGACACCTAACAAATGCTGGCTCTGTTTCCATTCTTCTGCCCATCCCTTATTTTCTGGCCACATTGAACAAAAATCTGGGTTTCCAGGGGGTGTAAGATAAACCCACAGAAATTCTATTGTCCTAAGGTTGAATGACCGGGTAGGAATAAGGGAAATGCTATCTGTGGGTTTTTCCCCAACTGTGCTTTGTTTCCAACCCTTTATTAAATATCGTAAGTATTACTTGCCTTCAGGGTTGAAATAAAATTGCCAGAAGTTTTTGCTTTGCCCTCATAAATGGTCCTCACTAAATTCACAAATGTGTGTGAGAGCACAAATACACTGACTCATAGCTGGAGAATCTCTCTCTCTCTCTCTCTCTCTCTCTCTCTCTCTCTCTCTCTCTCTCGTTCACACAGTCCAAATTTGCCCAGTCCCATGAATTGAGTAAAGAGCGCTTATTCTAGTGGCTAGCGGCTAGCCCCAAACTGGTGAGCAGTTAAATTGAAGACTCAAGACTTCACCCCTGCTTTCCCACCCCCATTTCCCTGGCCTTGCTCTGGCCAGTGCGTGACCAGGGTCACACGGAACACCAACCAGTGTGTACACATAGTAACTGTAGGGGTGCGGGGACTGGGAAAGATTTGGCAGCAAACTTGAACTTCAAGGCAACATAGCATATTTTTGAAAATGGAAATAGAGTTCTGTGTCAAGGACCACCCAAACTGAGCAACGCCACCGAAGGAAGCGTTATTTTATTTATTTATTTTTTGCCTGCATGACTCATTAAGTCATTACAGCTGCTCAGGCAGGTGCTATGATTATCCCTAATTTACAAATGAGGACACCGAGGCACCTAAGTGTTAATGACTTGCTCAGGTCCCACAGTGTGCAAGGGGTGGCGCTAAGACGAACACCGCTCTTCCATACTCCACCATTTATTCTAAAAAGGCCAGACTCCTTCTGCATAGAAGAAGGGTTGACTCCATAAATACCTCTCCAGTGCTTCACGTACAAACACCCCATCAGGTGTGGAAGACGAGGCTGGTGGTGGATGTCAGGAGGGCTTGTGGCGGCAATGGTGGCAGGGCTGGGAGTGGGGGGAGCTTGGTTCTTGCTCTCAGTGAGTTTAACGTTACGTAGAGAAGCTAGAAGCTATGCACAAATAAAGGAGCCGAGAACACCCACAGTGGAAAGGCATGGCAAGGAGGGATTGTCAAGGCGACAACACTGGCTAGGACGACAAGCATTTCTCGGTAGAGGTACCATCCGAACTAAAGGAGTCACAGGATGCGAACAGGCGGTGGTTAGAGGATGGCTTGCTTCCTAATGGGGCTGACTCTCGGGGTTCCCCTCATGGTTCTGAGTTAGGATCCACACTTGCTTAGGTGGAAATGTCATTCCTGAGGTGACTGAACCTCCATGGCTAACCAGAGTGAGGAAGATGGCGGCTCATGATTAGAGATTGGGGAGAGGAGGGAGAATGCCAGAGAGAAGTGGAGAGATGCTGGCCTGCTCAGAGCTCCAGCCTTGAGCGCGTCTGCTTGAATGACTGTGAGAAAGACCCTTCACATAGGCTTCACTCTCTCCTGCCTCCAAGGAGGGAGATGAAGGAAGGTCATGGATGTCCAAGCTGGGTGGAACCTTGGAGAGCTCCCAACTGTCTCCTCTATAGAGGAGGAACTCAAGGACCACAGAGGCGTCATTTGGGGCAAGTCCTCGGAGGTGAATACTGTCATTGTCTGAGGGCCCAGGTAACCCCTTTCCCCCACTCATTTCTCATGCACTCTGTGGACTTCTGAGAAGTTCAGGAGGCCACGGGCATGGCATGAGAAGAGACGAGGCAGGCGTGCCTCAACTGGTCCAGTGGTCCAGCTCTCTCTACCTCAGGGTCTTAACAAGTGATGGGCCCTGAGAGTGGCAGGCCAAGTCTCCAACCTGGGACCCAGCCCTTCCTGCACATTGCCCCCAAAGGGACCTTGTCTCTTACCCAGGAAGTTTCTGGGAACCATGACTAGTTCTCTGTGGCCACAGCTTTCCCTGACAAGATGTACATCTGGTGGTGACTCACACACTGGATTTCTGCCCAAGGCCGTACGTCTTGCGTGGAGAGAACATTCTCTCAAACTGACAACCTGCCCACCCTGCAGGGACAATGGAGGATGCCTTTGTCGGCCAACGCTGATGTCATCCGAATTGTGCTCTGGCCTCCTCGCCTGGCTTGCCCTGAGATTTCAGTATCCCTCAGATGGCAGATTCTTCCTCCAAATTTCCCTCCTCTGGAAGACCTATCCCTCTCTCCTCCCCTCCCCCATCCACAGTCATGATTTCTGCTTCAGCAGCCTCCCTCATGTCCGCCCCCCCCCCCCCCCGCCTTGTTCAGCTGCTGGTTTTTGAAATCTCATTCAGTCATGGTTTGCATCTCAATCCTGTTACAGACGGGCGGGCTGTGTGGCAGTCCCAAGGGTGGTAGACTCAGGCCGCTTGTCCTAACCACAGCAAACACAATGGACACCAGTGCTTGATTCCAGTGTGCCCGTTGCCAGCCCTCACACCCACTCCCCTTTACCTGGAATTCTCTGCCTGAGGCATCCTATCGCCTGCTGGTGGATGTCATCTTCCCAGAAAGGCCTTCCTGGCCTCCCCTTCTAACCTCCTCCCCTGGGACCTTGTCTTACTATCAGTTTAATTTTTCTATGTCACATAGTCTATTCTCAAACTACTGATTTGTTCATTGCCCAGAGAGTGGCTTGCTGGTTATCTGTCATTCCTGTAACACTAGGTGCCTGAGAACAGCAACCCTGAAAGGAAGCAGTCAAAAGAGTGGACAACTTATATGCAGAAAGGGGGGAAGTCTTTGCCAACAACTCATCCATCAGGGCATTAATATCCAGGATCCATCTAGGGCATTACTACCACCAATAATTAAACACCAAGGACAACCCAAATCATCCAGTCAATAAGTGGGCTATTGAATTGAATAGGCTGCTCTCCAAAGATGAAATACAAGTGGTCAATAAATATTTGAAAGGACAAAAACAAACGTACAACCCCCATAACCATCAGGGAGATGAGAACTCCTTTTAAATTCTACCTCACACCAGCCAGAATGGATGTGTGTGTGTGTGTGTGTGTGTGTGTGTGTATACATATATACAAGCATATATATATATATAATCTTGGCGAGGCTGTGGGGAATATGGTGCCCTTATATTCTGCTGGTGGGAATGTAAACTGTGAAGTCACTATGAAAATCAGAGAGGTGTCTCCTCAAAAAGCCAAAAACAGAATTACTATATGATCCCCCTATACTGGATATGCCACCCAAAAATATAAATTATATTTACACACTGGTGTTTAAGACTACACTATGGACAATTCAAAAGTTGGAACCAGTCTGGATGTCCACCAAGGAGACTGGATAAAGAAAACGTGATAGCTGATCAGTGACACCTGAGGCCAGGGTACTGCTCACGGTGGATCCCATTCCAGCTAGATCCAACACACCCAGAGAATGCCAAGGTCCCGGTACCAGTCCTGCCTCCATCCACGGGAAGAGGACAGACATCAGAGTATCGGACCTGTTTGAGCCTACCAGAAGGGAACCTTGAAGAGACACCTTCTACACCCACTGGAAGAAGAGATGGGAAGAAGACAATATAAAAACACATCCAACAACAGAAAAACCATTATGACACCACTGGAGTCTAGGGACTCTACCAGCATGACCTGAACATCACAACACAGGTGAAGCAGAGGAGAATGACCTTAGAAACAACTTCATGAAAATGATAGAGGCCCTCAAAGAGGATATGAGAAAATCCCTTACAGAAATGGAAGAAAAAACAAACCCCAAAAATGCAAGTAATCAACAAATCTCTTAAAGCAAGAAAACCCAAGAAAAACAATCAAACCGATGAAAGAAACAATTCAAGACCTGAAAACTGAAATAGAGGCAATAAAGAAAACACAAACTGAGGGAATGCTGGAAATAGAAAAGCTGAGTAAATGATCAGGAACTACAGATGTGAGCATAACCAAAAGAACCAACAGAATACAAGAGATGGAAGAGAGAATTTCAGGGAGAAATAGATTCATTGACCAAAGAAAATCTTAAGTCCAATGAGTCCCTAACACAAAATTTCCAGGAAATATGGAACACCTTGAAAAGGCCAAACCTAAGAATAAGAGGTATAGAAGAAGGTAAAGAAACCCAACTAAAAGGTGCAGAAAATATATTCAACAAAATCATAGAAGAAAACTTTCCTAACCTAAAGAAAGACATACCAATGAAAGTACAAGAAGCCTACAGAATGCCAAATAGAATGGACCACAAAAAGTCTCCTCCAAACATACAGAATAAAGAAAGAATATTAATAGAAGCAAAGGAAAAATGTCAAGTAACATATAAAGGCAAATCTATCAGAATTACACCTGACTTCTCCATGGAAACTCTGAAAGCCAGAAGGTCTTGAATAGATATTCTACCTACACTAAGAGACCACGGATGCCAGCCCAGACTACTATACCCAGCAAAGTTTTCAATCAACATAGAAGAAGAAAACAAGACATATCCATGACACAACCAGATTTAAACAATACATATCCACCAATCCAGCCCTACAGAAAGTTCTGGAAGGAAAACTCCAACCCAAGGAAGTTAACTACAACCAGAAAAACATAGGCAATTGATAATCCCACTTTACCAACAGCCAAAAGAAAAATGGGGTAGAAATCCACACACAATACCACCACCACCACCACCACCAAATCCAAAACAAACAAGAATGAACAATCTATGGTCATAAATATCATTCAATATTAATGGTATTAACTTGCCTATAAAAAGGCACAGGCTAGCAGAATGCATAAGAAGACAGAATCCATCCTTCTGTTGTATACAAGAAACATACCTCAACTTCAAAGACAGATGGTGCTTTAGAGTAAAGGGTTGGGAAAAGATTTTCCAATCAAATGGACCTAAGAAACAAGCGGGGATAGCAATCCTAATATCTAACAAATTAGACTTCAAACTAAAATCAATCAAAAGAGATGAAGGAGGTCACTTCATACTCATCACAGGAGAAATCCATCAAGATGAAGTCTTAATTCTGAACATTTATAGCCCAAATACAAAGGCATCCATGTTTGTAAAAGAAACACTTCTAAAACTCAAATCACACATAAAACTGCACACACTTATAGTGGGAGACTTCAACAACCACTCCCACCACTAGACAGGAACACCAGACAGAAACTTAACAAAGAAACAAAGGAACTAATAGAAGTTATGGCCCAATTGGGTTTAACAGACATCTATAGAACATTCCATCCAAACACAAAAGAATATACTTTCTTCTCAGCACCACATGGAACCTTCTCTAAAACCGACCACATACTTGGCAACATAGCAAACCTTAACAGGTAAAAAAAAAATTAAAATAATCCCCTGTATCTTATCAGACCACCATGCTTTAAAGTTAGAATTCAATAGCAACACAAATTGCAGAAAACCTACAAATTCATGGAAATTGAATAGTGCCCAATTGCACCATTCCTGGGTCAAGAAAGCAATGAAAGATTTCCTAGAAATCAATGATAATGTGGACACAACATACCCAAACTTATGGGACACTTTGAAAGCAGTGCTAAGAGGAACGTTCATAGCACATGAAGAAACTGGAGAATAATCACACTAGAGAATTAACAGTACAACTGAAAGCTCTAGAACACAAAGAAGCCAACGCACCCCTGATGAGTAGACACCAGGAATAATCAAATTGAGGGCTGAAATCAATAAGTAGAAACTAGGAAAACAATACAAAGAATGTAATGCAGGCTGAAATCAATAGAGTAGAAACTAGGAAGACAATACAAAGAATGTAAGGAAGAGTTGGTTCTTCAAGAAAATTAACAAGATAGACAAATCTTTATCCAAACTTACCAAAGGGCAGAGAGTAAACATGTAAATTAATAAAATCAAAAATGGAAAGGGGACATAACAACAGACACTGAGGAAATCCAGAGAATCATCAGGTCATACTTTGAAAACCTGTATTCCTCAAAATTTAAAAATCTAAAGGAAATGGTCAATTTTCTGGACAGATTTCACTTACCAAAATTAAATCAAAAAGAGATAAGCAATTTAAACAGACCTATAACCCCTAATGAAATAGAAACAGTCATCAAAAGTCTGCCAACCACAAAAAAAACCCAGGGCTAGATGGCTTCAGTGCAGAATTCAACCAGAAATTCAAGAAACAGATAATACCAATTCTCCTCAAAGTATTCCACACAATAGAAGTAAAAGGGTCATTGCCAAACTCTTTTTATGAGACTTCTATAACCTTGGTACCCAAGCCACCCAAAGACACAACTAAGAAAGAGAACTACAGACCAATATCCCTCATGAACATTGATGCAAAAATACTCAATAAAATTCTGGCAAATCAAATTCAAGAACACACCAGAGAAATCATCCACCATGATTAAGTACACTTCATCCCAGGGATGCAAGGATGGTTCAACATACGAAAATCCATCAATGTAATCCACCATATAAACAGACTGAGAATGAAAAACCACATGATCATCTCACTAGATGCTGAATAAAGCCTTTGACAAATCCAATACCCCATCATGATAAAGGTCTTGGAGAGATCAGGGATAACAGGAACATACCTAAACATAAAAAAAAAAACAATATATAGCAAGCCGACAGCCAACATCAAATTAAATGGAGAGAAACTCAACACGATTCCCCTAAAATCAGGAACAAGACAAGGATGTCCACTCTCTCCACAGCTCTTCATATTGTCCTTGAAGCTCTAGCTAGATCAATAAGACAACAAAAGGAGATGAAGGGGATACAAATTGGAAAGGAAGAAGTCAAATTTTCACTACTTCCAAATGATATGATAGTCTACATAAGTGACCCAAAAAACTCTACTAGGGAACTCCTACAGCTGATGAATACCTTCAGCAAAGTGGCAGGATATAAGATTAACTCAAAAAAAAAAAAAATCAGTAGCCCTGCTATATACAGATAAATGCACTGAGAAAGAAGTCAGAGAAACATCACCCTTTATCATTGCCACAAACAACATGAATTACCTTGGGGTAACACTAACCAAAACAGTGAAAGGCCTGTACTGTAAGAATTTTGAGTCTTTAAAGAAAGAAATAAAAGAAGATACCAGACAATGGAAGGATCTCCCGTGTTCTTGGATACGTAGGATCAACAGAGTAAAAACGGCAATCTTGCCAAAAGCAATCTACAGATTCAATGCAATTCCCATCAGAATCCCAGCACAATTCTTCACAGACCTTGAATGAACAATTCTCAACTTTATATGGAACAACAAAAGACCCAGTATAGACAAAACAACCCTGTACAATAAAGGAACTTCCGGAGGCATCTCCATCCCTGACTTCAAGCTCTATTATAGAGCTATAGTCCTGAAAACAGCTTGGTATTGGCACAAAAATAGACAAATAGACCAATGGAATCAAGTTGAAAACCCTGATATTAACCCACACACTTATGAACACCTGATTTTTGACAAACAATCCAAATATATACGCTGGAACAAAGAGAACATCTTCAACAAATGGTGCTGGCATAACTAGATGCTGGCATGTAGAAGACTGCGGATAGATCCATGTCTATTGCTATGCACAAAACTTAAGTCCAAATGTATCAAAGACCTCAACATAAATCCAGCTACACTGAACCTACTAGAAGAGAAAGTGGGAAATACCCTTGAATGAATTGGTACAGGAGACCACTTCCTGAGCAGTTCTCCAGTAGCACAGACACTGTGATTGACAATTGATAAATGGGACCTCCTGAAACTGAGAAGCTTCTGTAAGGCAAAGGACACAGTCAGCAAGATAAAATGGCAGACAGACCACAGAATGGGAAAAGATATTCACTAACCCCATATCAGACAGACGGCTGATTTCCAAAATATACAAAAAACTCAAGAAGCTAGTCACCAAAACACCAAATAGCCCAATTAAAAAGTGGTGTACAGAACTAAATAGACAATTCTCAATAGAGTAATCTAAAATGGCTGGAAGACACATAAGAAAGTGTTCAACATCCTTAGCCATCAGGGAAATGCAAATCAAAACAACTCTGAGATACCATCTTACTCCTGTCAGAATGGCCAAAATCAAAAACACCAATGACAGTTTATGCTGGAGAGGATGCGGAGAAAGGGGAACACTCCTCCACTGCTGGTGGGAGTGCCAACTTGTACAGCCACTTTGGAAATCAGTATGGCGACTCCTCAAGAAAATGGAATGAGTCTACCACAAGATCCAGCAATTCCACTCCTGGGCATATACCCTAAGGAAGCACATTCATACAACAAGGACATCTGTTCAACTATGCTCATAGAAGCATTATTTGTAATAGCCAGAACCTGGAAGCAACCTAGATGTCCCTCAACTGAAGAATGGATAGAGAAAATGTGGTACATTTACACAATGGAGTACTACTCAGCAGAAAACAATGGAATCTTGAAATTTGCAGGCAAATGGATGGAACTAGAAGAAACCATCCTGAGCAAGGTAACCCAGTCACAAAAAGACAAACATGGTATGTACTCACTCATATGTGGATTTTAGACATAGAGCAAAGGATTACCAGCCTACAATCCACACTGCCAGAGAAGCTAAGAAACAAGGAGAACCCTAAGAGAGACATACATGGTCCCATGGAGAAGGGGAAAGGGACAAGATCTCCTGAGCAACTTTGAAGCATGGAGGGAGGGGAGAGCGAGCTAGGAGAATGAGAAGGGGAGAAGAGGAGGGGTGGGGAGGACATGAGGGAGCAGGAAAGTTGAGTTGTGGGAAGAATAGAGGAGAGCACAATAAGAGATACTATAATAGAGGGAGACATTTTAGGTTTACAGAGAAATCAGGCACTAGGGAAATGTCTGGAGATCTACAAGGATGATACCAGCTAACAATCTAAGCAACAGAGGAGAGGCTCCCTTAAATGCCCTCCCCTGATAATGAGATTGAAGACTGACTTATATACCTTATATTGCCTTCATCCAGCAGCTGGTGGAAGTAGAAGCAGACACCCCCAGCTAAACACGGAACTGAACTGGAATCCAGATGCAGAGAAGGAGGAGTGTGGAGCAAAGGGGTCAAGACCAGGCTGGTGAAACCCACAGAAACAGCTGACCTGAACAAGGGGGAGTTCATGGTCCCTAGACTGATAGCTGGGAAACCAGCATGGGACTGATCCACACCCCACAAACGTGGGCACCAGTGAGGAGGTCACGGAAATCTAGGGGGCCTTTTGTAGTGGATCAGTACTTATCCCTAGCATAGCAATGGACTTTGGGAGCCCTCTCCACATAGAGGGATACTCCCTGAGGCTAGACACACGGGGGAGGGCCTAGGCCCTATCCCAAAGATATGATCGACTCTGGAGACCCCCCCCATGGAAGGCCTCACCTTCCACGGGGAGCAGAAAGGGTATGGGATAGGTAGGGTTTTAGTTGGGGGGGGGAGGCAGGGGAGAAGGGGAGGGAGAGGGAAATAAGATTGACATGTAAAACAATCTTGTTTCTAATTTAAATTAAAAAATGGAGAAAAAAGAAAATGTGATATAAATTCATTTATGTCATACACACCTATTTTCATTTATATCATATACACATATATTCACTGATATATTCACACATATATGAATTTTATCCAGCTACAAAGAAAGCAATTCTCTCATTTGCAGGGAAGTCAGTTACACTGAGGGTCATCATGCTAAGTGAGATAAGACAGGCCAAGAAGAGTAAATATTGCTTGTTTTCTCTCTCATATGGGGATCCAGATTCAAGTGTATATAGGTGTGTGTGTGTGTGTGTGTGTGTGTGTGTGTGTGTGTGTGTGTGTGATGAAAGTAGAGATTATGAGGGGAAAAAGAGATTATGAGGGGTGCCAAGAGAAACATGAGCACGAGAAGGATAACAGAATATATGTGACCAGAAATCTGAATGGATGATAATTAGCCGGGAGAACTGGGCTAACGATGAGGAAGCAAGGGTCAAGGAGAGTATAGCATGGGAGGGAAAACAAGAGATATGTATGAAAACAACTTAAGGAAACCCTTGTGTGCCAACGAAAGACGGAGCAGGGGCAAGAGGAAGAAAAATGCGTAGATTTCACCACCAGAGTTTCAGAATCCCCCAGTGGTCCAGTGAATTGGTGAATCGTTGAAGGCTCCTTGGCTACACTCAGTGTGTTGCCTGGTGTTGTGGGTGTGCACTAACCTGGCTGGACACTCGAGCCCTGCATGACTGGTACCACTGTCCCCATTTAAATGCGAGGCCCTGGGAATGCAGAGTCTCAATAGTCCCCTCTGATATTTGAGAAATACGTGGCTGAGATGCCCATCAAACTTGACTCTATCTGACAGGATAGCCCATGATTTGAATTGTTAAGACTTTCTTCATGGGCCCAGTGATAAGGAAGCTACCTCCCACCAAGCCAAATTGCCAGGGAGGAGCTTGCCTGCTTTCCCCCATCTAAGCAATGGTAAAGCAGAGAAACACATGAGGCCCCAAGGAGGCCCCAGGAGCCCCAGACTAGTTGCTCATGGTTTAAATTTCAGTGACAAATATGTCTTGTTGGTCTGGTACTGAGTGTCTGAAAGCAAAAAGGAATCGGAAGGCCCCTGGGAAGGGCCATGCTCTCCCTCATTTTGCTCTTGGCTCTCCTCCCCAATGCCGCCAACCTACATCTCTGGGACACATGAGAAGGCACTGTTTGACAGCCACAGAGGGTGCCCTGGGCAGAGTGACAGGCTGAAAAGAAGGTCAGGGGAGGAGGAGGGTACCGGAAGCTGTGTGGCGAGGGTGGGGTTTGCTTGGGACTTGGAAGAGAGGTGAACTTAAGTGTCAGTCAGTAGCCCCAGAGGGCGGGGCCAGAGGGAGCAGGCGGGTAAGCAGGCTCTGCAAGGTTGATGGAGGGTGGGGAAGGAGGCGAGCCAGAGCACAGCTCGGCAGAAAGCAGTGGACCCACAGAGTTTGGATGTCACACCAACGAATCTGGACATCCTTCTACAGGACCCGGAACCCCAGATGCTGTCTATCAGGGCCTGATCTTGCCACTTCTTAGCTGTGATTTTTGTGTGAGTGAGGGTTTGGGGCCTCAAACACCTGTTGCAGAAAGTGGGCACCAGAATGTTACGCACCCCAAAGGGATACGTATTGTGAGGATGACTAGGAAGTCGAGAGGGAGGGGCCCCCAGCACAATTCCTGGCACACAGAAGTTCTCAGTGACGGACAGCTGCCGTCATAGTGTCTTCAAACCCAGGGAGAAGGGAAGGCTGAGATGATTACAGCGACGTAGAACAAGGCCTGAGAAGGGACTCAGGGAGTAATCCTAGCAGGGAGAAGAAGTGTGACCTTAGACTACCTTTTCCAAGCCAGGTCTCTGAGCACACACGCTCTCTGTGAATGGGCCAAGAAAAAGATACCAGGCTGAAGTTAAGACGCTCAGAGGTTTCCTTCTCCTATAGAGCAGTATTCAGAGGGAAAGTGGGCACTGGGGCTCTTATTTCAACAAACCACGGAGAGAAGGAAAGTAGCAAACAGTAGCACAGCTAGACCCAAGCGAGAACTTCATCAAAGGGAGCCGCAGCTCAGACCGTTCTGCCCAACATCCTCAGCTGTGCCAGGCTCATCCTGTTCTACTTTTTTCATTCACACCCGTGACTCAAAACTCCACCACATCCGCAGTGTCAAAAAGCACAGGCGGTTCAGGCTGGGAAGTCCGATCAAGTACATCCCCCCAAGTCCACCAAGCTGAGAGTCACCATTAGAGCCCCGTTACAAGCTGTCCTCAGGGGACAGCCTGACTTCTCGCTCTAGCTCAATCTGATCGTAGCTGTGTGGCTTGGCAAAGGTTTTGAACATCTCTGGGCCTGGTATTAATTGAGGCTCATACCTGTGCTTTCTCCCAGGAGTGGCTTGGGAAATTAAACCAGTTATAAGTACAGAGTGCTGGGAACATGCCAGATGCCTGATAAGATTAAGGAAATGAGTTTCTATTATTATCTGCTGACACAAGTTATTTTAGTGACAGAGTGGAAAAAAAAGTGACTTAGTCTAGTCCAGTGGTTTGTGTGTGTGTGTGTGTGTGTGTGTGTGTGTGTGTGTGTGTGTGTGTGTGTGTGTGACCTGACAGTGAAGAATTTGACTTCGGACAATATGCCAACACAGGCACATACACGGACGGGTCTGTTCTGGGAATAAAAGACACATTCATGGAGCTTTCTAAACCATTTTTGGAGTGGCCTGGCCCACCAAGGTCTGCTAGTGACTGCTCTATGAAGCATTGCCTTGAAGATCACCTCAAGATGAGTCCTTCAGAAAGGCAACAAAAACTTTATTTTCAAGGTTTTAAAATGCAAGCAGGAAAGAGACAGAAAAAGAGCGAGGGAGATTTGCTTAGAGCCCTGGGCATAGCTGCCCTCAACCTAGGACTTGCATGGAGTGTGTTTCTGTCTCCAAATCTTTCACGGACATGCCTTTATTTCTGCCTCTGGCCAGTCACTGGGTAAGAACAGGTTCTGGAAGAATACTAAGTTGCTTTGGGAGCTGCTGGTAACAGTTACTAGTTGGTAGTCAGAGGAGATGATTTTGCTCTCCCACAGATGAGGCCCTCACAGTACCGACATCATGTGAGTGTTGGGAAATACGAGGTAATTCAAGCAAAGCCAGAGCCTGGCTCTTACTCCCAATGATCTCCTACCTCTTTCCAAATCGTCCCCCTTTCTATTTTCATGTGTTTGTTTCTGTGACCCAGTGTGACTCTTTAGAGCTGCTCGCAGAAGCCCAGGTGAGGGCTTACTTACAGGGATCCGGCCTCACCAGTGTCTACACCACGGAAGAAAATGTCTCTCTGTCCCCAGAAACCCAGAGACTGGCGAGGCCCTGTGAAGCCCTCCTCTCCCTTAGCAACCAGTCTATAAACACGAAGGACGTGCTTTAGGCAGAACCTAAATTCAGAGGGGCAGAAGCCTGCAGAGATAGTTGGGAGCAGAACGCCTCAGGCTGATGGGCAGCCAGTGTAAAGGCAAGGGCAGGTGTTCTGCACTCCAGGACCAGCCACAGACCAGGGGCTATGGCAGAGTGATGGCTATAGTTGACTGTGACGGCCTTGGGTGGGTCAGTAACTGAAGGACTTCAACTTTTACTCTGAGGCACACAAGGAACAAATGGTGGTGACTGGATTTGACTTATGATATTTTTTTCCCATAGGCTTTTTTTTATTTCCCCATACAATACTTATTAACAGTAAAGATCTTTAGACTCGCTTCTTGGACATGCCCATGGTACATCCGGGTGTCTTGGTGTGCTGACCTAGGGTGTGAGGTCCCGGGAGAGGCTCCGCCTTCCCTGGGCTCTAATCTGCCATCTCCAGGTCTTTAGTTCACTATTTTAGTTTTGGGACAGCATTTCACTATGTAGATCTGGCTAGCCTAGAACTTGTTATGTAGAACAAGTTGGTGTCGGGTTTGTAAGGGATCCTCCCGCCGCCGCTGCCTCCTGCGTGCTGGGGTTAAAGGTGTATGCTACCATGTCTGGCCTCCTCCAGGTCTTCAGAGACCTAGAGCCATGCTGTCTGGACCATGGCTCAGAGCCTGGCTGTATTTTCTATCCTTCCATGTTTCTGTCTATTCAGGAACCAGGTTGGAATCTTGTCCTGGTGTGGATGGTAAATGGTGACCATGGTGCCACCTCATTCTCTGCGGGGTCACCTAAATACTACATAAACATATATCTACCCCACACTTCCCACCAGCCATCCATAATGGCTTTGAATAACATTCTGTAACTCCTTAGCAACTGCTAGAGCCACGGTGGTGACTGTGTGAGCGGTGGCTTGTAGCCTTCCCGTAGAGGACCTAACGTACGAGTGTGCAGGACTTGGAGCGACCAAGCAGCAGAGGTGAGAGGGCAAGATGGCTAATGGCTGCTACCATGGTCCACGTGACTGTGAAAGAGGGTGGGTTCGAGTAGAGACCCGACCAGAAGCAACGTCACTGCCCTGCTGGCTGTTCAAGTCATTTAATTCCACACATATCAGAACTTGAAGGGCACCCACTAAAGGGACAATGGAGCCGTAACCAGAGGCTGTGGGCAGGGTCAAGTTGGTGGCAGACTGATGCGGATGGTGGGAAAACCGGAGCCAAAACTGATGTGTGCAACGGGGCGTGCAAGGTGATAAAGAGGTGTGAGCTACTGGCTGACCGTGTGTTAACAGAGGTCTCTTTTGTGTGTGTGTGTGTGTGTGTGTGTGTGTGTGTGTGTGTGTGTGTGTGATACGTTGCATCCTTGGAGGAAAAAAAAAAAGCTCATTTTAGATGTGTAAAGTTTGGGAAATCAATAATGAGGACAATTACGGGTGAATGACGGCCCAGTGAGGATTGTGGCAGGAGCAGACGCTGAATGTTTGCTGCTTGCTGAACACCAGCCCTACGCACTCATTTCATGTCCGAAGACATGACAGTTGGTTGCGACAACTCTAGGAAACCCATACAAGGAGGAAACCCAGGCAGAGGGAAACCAGCACCTGACCAGGGTCCAGCCTTGCTGGCCACATCTGCTGTCCATTTGTTACAGTTCCTCGGGAGACAGAGGCTGTCAACCCATGTCTTCAGTGAGGGAGCAGCCGCTCAGACTCATGGGACTGAAGAACGAGCTTGCGGAAGGACGGCAGTCAGGCTCCCTCCAACCCTCCGGCCTCTCCTCCCTGAGAACCCCAGAAAAGCCCCAACGCTCTCTGGCCGCTACCACCTTGTCTAGGGTTTTCTCTGAGTTTAGGTGACTGCTGCCGGGACTATGCACGCAGCCACGAGGAAACCCTGGTGGCCAGAGCAGCTCTGGTGAACAGATTTTAACCTGTCTACACACATACATACACACACATACACATGTGTACACACATACATACACACATACACATGTGTACACACACATACACACGTGCACACGTATACACACATGCATACACACACATACACATGTGTACACACATACACACACATGCGTGTACACACACATACACATGTGCACATGTATACACACATGCATACACACGTGCACATGTATACACACACATATACACACGTGCACATGTATACACACATGCATACACATACACACGTGTACACACACATACATATACATACACACATGCACATGTATACACACATACACACACACACACACACGTGCACCTGTCTACACCCATGCACACGCATACATAC